>NW_012101410.1:1898695-1914259 GCF_000951045.1 Mandrillus leucophaeus | reverse complement strand
CTCCTCTCTTTCTGAACCCACAATGCCTCCAGAAGTTCCCTCAGAGTCTATTTGAACTGTCTGCTTCATCCATCCATCCATGTAGCAATGAATCCATGTATTCTCAAACAATCATACAAAAAATATATATTCCCATTGGAAGACTGGTGTTATTTCATCCTGAGATTCCCCTTCTTGTCTTTTCTTAATATATTTAAAATGGTTTAGCACTCCTATTTACCTTGTAATAAATTATACCTTCATAAGTATCTGTAATTAATCTCAAATCATGGTGACTTTTTTTGAAAGGAGGTGTTTAGTAAGTTATCTATAATAAAATAGTAGTACAGATTTAAATGGTAATTGACACATTATTAATACATGTTTATGTTGAAATATTTTTGTCCTATTCTTTTAGCTTTAAAAGGACTAAATTTTACAAAGTCTTACATATTAACAATATGTATACTCTTACATTTCAATTAGGAAAAAAATTAAAAGCTATTAACTGGATGTAAAATGATTCTATATTTAATTTTGTATATAATCCATGATAAGAAAATATAAAACAGGCACAACTTTTATTAAAACTTGTCAGTACAATTTTATTAAGGAAGGAAAAGAATATTGACCTCTTTTAAGTCACGTTGTGGCTTTGAAAAATTAAAAATATCATTACAATATGATATAAAAATGCCACATCCATTTAAAACACAAGATACATTTAAAAGGAATTGTTAACACTTTGATTTCAATAACTCCTGTGTTTTCTCAGTGATTTTACCATTTTGGTTTTGGGTGAAACAGAGGGTGCAGTTTACTGAAAGGAGGGATAGGAGGAAGAACCATTTTAAGTATGTGAGGTACTTGCCTTAGAGGTACACCAGCTGACCCATAGCCACGCCTCCCATGCATGTGGCACACAGTTTACTTTACCAAGAAGGCTGAGGCATTTTTGTACCACCCAGTTCTAGAGAGAGCAGAGGTAAATGAGACAACGCTGAAGATCTCAAGGGGATGATTTCCTCCACAAAACTGTGACAGAGAAAAAGTGTAGTACTCATGTTGTAGAAAGGAGTTCATTCCTTCTCCTACCTGTGTTTATTTTCTGTTGATTGGCTGTGGTTAGGAGGGTGGTAGCTCTTCACTGTAATTCACACTGTGCCTGAGCCCAGATTGTTCTTAGCCCCAGCTGGAAGCATACTTATTGTGTCAGCAAGAATCCAGTAGGCTCTGAAGTGTGACCTGCTACTGGATAAGTGTAGCTTAGTTGGCTCTTGTGGAGCTAGGATCAGCATGGCATAAAGCTGTTCTCAGCATGACGGTCCATTTATAGAGAATTACGGGTTATTTGTGGCCAGTCTATTTAAGTTCCAACTGAAAACATTTCTCCTTACGTTCTGGTTCTGTAATTAGAAAGCAAAATTCAGCTAGATTTTTATAAATCAACTTACCTGCGCTCATTTATTATTTAAAATGTTCTAATTTATTTATCTTTTGCTTGTCAGCTAATATGGGGAAATTGAAATTTGATGTATTTTAAATTATATATTTGAAACATTTTATTTTTAAAGAAGAACAATCATTTAGGAATCTTCAAAGTTATACAACAACGTCTTGAATAGGTTCTAGCTTTTTGAACTGTCTTAGTAGCATATAATATATGCCACCATTTCAATAGAGGAAAAGTTTTCAGTGAATATTAGTAAAAATTGGTTTGGCCTAAATTCTTTTCCTTGTTTACTTACAACAGAAGTAAAATCTCACATAAAAACCATATTGACATTTCAAAGATTCTTCACCCGTATTATTTACACTCTTTGGTTTACTGAGTTTTATTAAAACTAATCTTTTGATTTTTTGTTTAGCATCTTAAAGTTATTGGGCTGAAAAATATGTAGCCTTCACATTCCATAATTAACTGTTACAAGATTTTGATACCCTGCGGAGCGGTGTGTACCTGTGGAACAGAGATTTATTAAAGTTTAATAAATGATTTATAGCTGCACATCTTGTTGAAAAATGAAAGTTTAACGGCCCCCAAGCTAGAGAATATCATCTTTCTAGCTGAGCTAAGGTGATGATGACATTTGTAAGGCAATAGAAAAGTTATAATAAAGATACTGGCAGTTTTTGTAATGTTTTTCATCTATGAATCTTGAAGTTATTTACAAATTCTCTGGTATAATTTCAGTGAATCATGAATTGTCAGTGTTTTATTTCCAGTCATACCAAGTCATGTCATCCAAAACCATAAGACAGAACTAAACTACTTATTTTCTGAATTAATAGAGGGAGAAGTTATAGGAATAATATAAAAATGAACAATAATTAAAAATCAGTCCAGGCATGGTGGCTCATGTCCATAATCCCAGCACTTTGGGAGGCTGAGGCAGGTGGTCACCTGAGGTCAGGAGTTCAAGACTAGCCTGGCCAACATGGCAAAACCCTGTCTCAACTAATAATACAAAAAATTAGCTGGCTGTGATAGTGCATGCCTGTAATCCCAGCTACTCAGAAGGCTGAGGCAAGAAAATCACTTGAACCCAGAAGGCAGAGGCTGCAGTGAGCTGAGGTTGTGCCACTGCACTCCACTCTGGGCAACAGAATGAGACTGTCTCAAAAAAAAAATATATATATATATATATACATAAATGTGTGTATGTTATAGTTTGCCTGAATTCACTCTATTTCTTTAGAGAAAGCAATATATTTACTATAGTGATGCAATCAGGTATGGAATGTGCCTCTGACTATCATTTTACCAAATACGTAAACATACTTTGTTATCTATGTGACTAGCAGTGTTGCCAGATTTAGCAAGTAAAATTATAGGACACCCAGTTAATTTTGGATTTTGGAAAAATAACAAATCAATGTTTAGCATAGCATATTCCTATTATTGTATGTAACATACTTATGCAAAAAAAGTTATTTGTTATTTGTTTCAATCTATATGTAGCTATGCATCCGTATTTAACCTCACAAATTTAGAAATAAATATTTAATGTTCCTCCATCTAATTGGTCCCCACCAATCTTCCAGAAGATTTTTAAGAGATGTAGAATACTGAGAAAATAAGGTGAGTAGCATTCAAGAATTAAGGTAAGGATCTTCATGAAAACATGCTGGATCTTAAGAGAAACTCTCTGACCTCTTCTACGGCAAAGATCTTGATAACACCAGGCAAAAGCCAGAAATAACTTCTCTTCCTTCAGAAAACTCATCAACTGTGATAGCAAGTAGCACAAAAATAAAACAAAACAGAAAATCGTGCTTTTCAGGGGTCTCCTCTGTCCATGTGTGGTGGAATCCTCAGAGAACTGACTGAAATTCTACCATAAAGTCACCATAACATTCATTTAAACACTGACAAAGACTGAATTAACCAGGAAGATTCTGTTTAAGCAGCAATAACCATTTCCAATCATAAGACTAAAAGCCAAGCTTTTGACAGAGGCTAGGGGAAGTTACATTCTGTGGGCTTAAATGATTTCATCCTAATTTTAGTTTCTTGCTGCTGGTTACGGAATCTTTACAAGATTTAGGCACCTCAGCTCATTACAGTGCTGTACATCCACTATTTCTCCATGTATTGTAAATGTTGCATTAATTAGAGGTGGAAAAGAAAGAAACGATGTCAGTTCTGAGAAAGAGCAAGGTAGTATAGGTTAGTGTTAAACTTAACAACCTAATTTATTGGTGACTATTTTTAAAGCACTTACTTAACTCTGCTTGCTCTTTAAATTTTAACTTGCAGATGTGTTGTCACTTATATATCTTTCTTTTTTCTCTCTACAAATGTAGTGTGGGTTCCCCCTGCCTTATCTGTTTGATGTTCATATTTGGCTAGTTGTATTAATGAATAGGACTCTGAATGCAACAGTTGTCAACTTTATCTTATTCCTTCTTTTCTCTTGTAAAAGATATGAAAACAGAAAAGTACTTCAAAATTGTTTTGTTTTTCTATGTCTGTGAAATGTATTTTTTCCTTCTGCTATTAATCCTATTATTTTTCAAGCATTGTAAGATCTCTTCATATCAATTTTTCTGAATGTAGAAATTCCTTGATCTTTATTATGATTTATAGAGTTCTTTGAATATGAATTTGGCAGTCACCATAGACCAAATATAAGCAAATAGTAGCCTCATGCCATTTCTCATTATTATTTTCTATATTAAATAATAGCTTATTAGTAGTAGTAAGGATCAATATGTATAATAATTTATGTTAACATTTTTATTCTTATATTTTTGATCATGGAACTATTTGTCCAAATAAAATGTTACAATGAAATCTAAGGAAATAATAGCTGTAGAAATGAGTCTCTTCTGATATATTTGTCACTTACTCCTATCTAACCTGAGTTGGGATTGCTGGGAAGGTTTTAGGAACCTCCTGGAACTCCTCAAATCACACTTTGAAGAGCAATGCCCTTTACAAATGTGACAGGACACAGAACACTATTAAAGCCAAAAATAATTGAAGGAAGCAAAAGAAACAGGGGATTGTTAATAAGCTTTCTCTATTTTCTAAGTCTTCTCTCCTATTTAACATTTAAACTGATATTAAATGGCTACAGACCCAGTGGAATGTTCCTATATTCATCCACCTCACTCTAGGTCTCTCTCTTCAGTTGATGATACCATTTTATTTCAATTGTTTGCATGTCTGCATCTCATTAGACTGTGCCCTGGGGAGTAATGCCTTTCTCAACTGCATATTGACGAGACCCGCAAGACCACTTAGCACACAGTAAGATCTTGATAAGTATTTTTGAATTAACATATGACTAGATAAATGGAAAAAAAAAAAAAAAAAAAAAGGAAGCCCACCCAGAGAGCACAGATGTTTATTGTGGAGCATCTTATCTGTCCCTAAATGCCCTAACACAGCTTCAGCTGCTGATTGGCATAGAAGACCCTAAAACTGTTGAGTGGGATACCCAAAATTTCCAGTACCCACTCCTCTACCTTCAATTGAGTTGGGAATGTATCCTTGATTTACAAATTCTGCAAATGCACTGGGCTTCCCTCGAGCCTTCCCTCTCCAACTGAAACCACACATTGAGAGTCAGAGGAAAGGTCATGGTGGCTGTCCAGGCTCTAGCTCTGATAGCTGTTTTAGCCAAATAGAAAGTGAAAGCATTTTGTTTTACAAAGAAATTCTGAGTTGTTCTCTAAACTACATTGTTTTTTCTGTTGCCGTCAATTTCTCAATTTCTTGTGATAGTGTCTTCCTCACTCCTACCAAAAGAAAACAATGTGAGGGGTAACTCTGCTTCTCTTCTAGGATTATTTTTAAGTTAATTACCTCCATGAGTCATCTAAACTGATGTCTATGCATCATTTTCTGCAAATTTGTTCTCAATAAGTCTTGCCTTTTTGATCAATTATACTTTTAATGATACAAACTTTAAATTTGATTATATATTACGTTTGTTCATAACTATAGATTTCTTTTATTTAAAACTATCTGATTTAATTTTTGGTAACACAGGAGGATGTCCTTGATAAGCAACCATGAGTTCATTCTACTGACACCTGCATGCAATTAACACACATAGAAACTTTAAATGTTACCTTCAGAATATTTTCTTCACCCATATGTCACTCCTTCATCCCAGCACTTCCATCTGATTTGGCCCCTCAGGTGTGTTCACACATAGCACCCACTGCTTCTCTACTAAACTGTAAGCCCCTGGAAGTCAGGGCGAATCTGACATTTTATCCTCAGTATTTAGCATAGGGCCTAACACATAGCAGGTACCAAAAATTTTTTTAAATGAAAGAAGGAATATATATTGAACACCAATTATATAGCTTTACTATGATAACTCAATGATAAAGGTTGGTCTTTGTCCTAAGGGAATTCACATAATGAGAAGACAGGCATATAAGTATATCAACATGATTTTAAAGGCACAAAACAAACTTAATGGATTCATGAGTATCCAAACCTTGGAGTAGTGAAAGTGTATTAGGGAGCAAGGGGTAGGGTACATTGCAGGCACTTGGGACAACACTATATTTTGTCAAATCTAAGACACCTATTGTAAGCGACACAATTAAAATTAAAGTGCGATTTTTTAAAAATGTTTGTTAAAAAAGAGAATGTACACATGATTTTTAAAATAATTTTGACTGCATTTGGCCTAATATGCTATCTCCAAATTAAATTGTGTGATTTAGACTTATTTTGAGTTGAAATCAGTTGCAAGTTTGTATTCATGATGAAAGATCCAAAAATATTTAAGGGATACCTAATTGTAGATTTAACTTGTATTTTTAAGTGATATTATCCATATTTTACCATTTGTTTTTGTTGTTGTTGTTGTTGATACAAGTTCTCATTCTGTCGCCTAGGCTGGAGTGCAGTGGAGTGATCACGGCTCACTACAGCCTTAATCTCCAGGGTTCATGTGATCCTACCACCTGAAACCTCTGGAGGAGCTGGGAAGCTGGGACCATATGCATTGCGCCACCATGCCCAGCTAATTTTTTATTTTTCTTGTTGTTGCTGAGCTAGGGTCTTGCTTTGTTGTTCAGGTTGGTTTCAAACTCCTGAGCACAAGCAATTCTCCCAACTTGGTCTCCCACAATGCTGCAATTACAAGTGTGAGCCATCATGCCCAGCTGTGTACTTTAGCAATTCTAAAAACATTGTTTTTCATGTTCTAAGAGACACACTTATTGCTCTAATTGGAATGTGTCACTTGACCAATGATGTGACATAATTTAATTGGCAACATTTTTCTTTTCAGACATGTGTAAATTGTTACTTCTTATAAACAACACTATTTTAGATTCAAAAAACATAGTAAGTTATTTTGTAATTATTAGTTGAGGCAACACAGTGAAAAACAAACTAAAACATATTAAAATATAAAAACTAAAATATTTGACCGAGTGTGGTGGCTCACGCCTGTAATCCCAGCACTTTGGGAGGTCAAAGCAGATGGATCACGAGGTCAGGAGTTTGAGACCAGTCTGGCTAACATAGTGAAACCCCGTTTCTACTAAAAAAATACAAAAATTAGCAAAGCATGGTGGTGCACACCTGTAGTTCCAGCTACTTGGGAGGCTGAGGCAGAAGAATTGCTTGAACCTGGGAGGCTGAGGCTGTGGTGAGCCAAGATCATGCCACTGCATTCCAGCCTGAGCAAGAGTGAGACTCCATATCAAAAACAAAAACAAACAAAAAAACAAAAAACCCTAAAATATTTAAAAGTGCTTTATTTTAAAAGTTTCCAAATGGGACAGAAAATTATTTAAAGTGTCCTTTAAAGTTATTGCTAAAATCAGCTAAACCTACAAATAGAATTGAACTTACAAATTAAACTAAAAAACTTAATGATAAACTAAGAATTTGAATTGGTAAC
This sequence comes from Mandrillus leucophaeus, assembly GCF_000951045.1. Classification (NCBI taxonomy): domain Eukaryota; kingdom Metazoa; phylum Chordata; class Mammalia; order Primates; family Cercopithecidae; genus Mandrillus; species Mandrillus leucophaeus. The sequence goes on along the minus strand of NW_012101410.1, from coordinate 1,906,898 downwards.
TTAAAGAAATCCAAAATTAATTTTGGAAATAAAAGAGAATATCTAAAAAGTATTTTGTGTCTATAAAAGTCACCCTTCTAGTCTGCTGAAATTGCTCAATTGGGAGAGCATTAGACTAAAATGTCACCCTTAAGTTCAACAAAAAGATAAAATGCAATTCAGAAGGCAAAAGTAGTGAGAATAAAGGCAAAGAGTTACAAAATAGCCTGACATCTTCAAAAAACTGGGGTGTAGAATGCAGGTGGGGAGAAATAGTAAATCAGTTAGAGAAGGTGGTAGAAGGTAGACAAGAAAGAAATCTTATGCTAAGTGCTTTCGAAATTCCTCACAATCAATGGGACATCTGATTCAATGGTGATAGAAATATTGAGTGAGCATCTTTCTGTTGTTCTTTAAGGGGGAAACATGCTGTCTTTCACTGGTAAGTGAAATTTTTCATCAATGCCCTTTTTCAGGTTGATAAGTTTCTATTTCTACTTTACTGAGATTTTATCATCAATGAATGTAAAATATAGTAGAATTTTTTGAATGTATTGAGAAGATCCATAATTTTTTCCTTTTTCATCTGTTGATATAGTCAATTACATTGATTGATTTTTTCAAATGTGGAACCAATCTTGTATTCTGAGGATAAAACCCACATGTCTCTGGTGTATAATTCCTTTTATGTTTTGCTGAATTCAGTTTACTAACATTTTGCTAATAATTTATCTGCCTATGTTCATGAGAGAAATATTGCTTTCAGTTTTCTTATAATGTCTTGGTATAGCTTTTGTATTAGGGCGATGCTGGCCTCATGAAATAAGTTGGGAAGTATACATATATCTTCTATTTTCTGGAAGAGTTCAAATAAAATCAATATTATTTCTTCTTTAAATGATGGGAAGAATTCATTGAGAGAATCATCTAGACTTGGAATTATCTTTCTGATATTTTTACCCATAAATTTAGTTTATTCAACAGACAAAATACTATTCTGCTCTTCTATTTTTTTTTCTTGAGTAAGCATCAGTAGTTTGTGTTTTTAAGAAATTTATTCATTTCAATACTTCCAAATGTATTAGCATAAAGTTGGTGATAGTCTTTCCTCATCCTATTGTAGAACTTACTGTGATGTACCTTTTCTCTTTTCTGACATTGGTCATTTTTAATTTCTTTTTTTTTTTCTGTTTTCTTTCAAAGAGCCATCTTGGAGTTTAGTAGTTTGTCTATATTGATTTTTCTGTTTTAATTATCTTCCATGAATGTTTTCTTCCGATTGCTTTGTGTTTAATTTACCCTTATTCTGATTTCCTGGGGTGGAAGCTTAGTTCATTGACTTGAGACATTTATTGTTTTTTTTCAACTGTAAGTATTTAATGCTTAGAATTTATCTCTAAATACTGCTTTACCTGTACCCCACAAATATTGATATGGTATGATTTGCTTCCATTTAATTCAAAATAATTTCTAATTCTTGGTGCTATGGTCACTGGAGGTTGGTAAGAATTTTTGTTCTCTGCTCCAGCCTCAGTACTAGAAAGATTCCATGTCTCCGGGCCTTAAGAGTAGGGCTTTCTCAGCATTTCTGCTGCCACTTTATTAGACGTTGAATTGTGTCCTGTTCAAAATTGGTACTGGTAACCCCCAGCATCACAGAATGAAACCTTAATTGGAAATAAGGTCATTGCAGATGTAATTAGTTGAGAAGAGGCTATGGGGGAGGCGGGAGGCTAATTCAATGTAACTGATACTCTTATCGTCCTATCAGAAGTATTTGTTTTTTGCCTAAGTCCCTGTGGCTTGAGTGTTTCCTGTACTCTCCCACAAAACAACAGTTTGAGGTGGGTGCCTCATATGACAGAAGAGTCCTGGGCAGTGGGCGAGGCTTTGTGCCCCACCCCAGCAGCAGCTGATTTCCACCAGCTCACCTGCATCACTGAGGGGGACTCTCTTCAGTCTCCTGCCCTCCCTGCAATCCCTTCATCTTTCATAGGAGTTTTATTTTTTAGGTGGAGCTTGTGAAAAAGAGCTTGTCAGTGCCTATAAACTTCTTCATGTCAGAGTTTCCAGTCTTTCTTAACTGATGTGATAGCCCACATTCAGCCTTTAAGAATTATTTTAACATTTGAGCAGATTTCTTTCTTATCTGAGTCTATGGCACCAGCTTCTTCCTTCCATGTTCCATCAAAGATAAGGAGTCTTGTTTTTCTGTCTTCATTCCTCAGAGGAGCTGACCCTTTGGAATTCTGCTCATTTTGCTCTTTCAAATCTCAGGTCCCAGTGGACTCTAGAAAAGCAGTAATTTTGTGCATGGTCTGGCCTCTATCTAACTGTTGAGGTGGAAACAATGGTAATATGGGTGTGTGTATTTCTACATTCTAGGTAGAAATTGAACAAAAGCATTCTTTGCTATTATGCTTGGGTTGTTCTTCACTGTTACCTGGGTATCTGTTATGAAAATTAGGCTAAACTAATAATTCTGACGGGATGATCTTCACTCTTGCAGACTGTAGCGTCACGTAGAAGGAAGGCTAATATGGATGTGAGGTTCAAGATCAAGGTAAATTCTTCATCTTACTGGTGCTTACAAGAAGATGATATGTTTCTTTCTCTTTTAAACTAAAAAGAAGGTCTGCCAACATGTGAAGTCGCAAAATATGACATGCCTATTGTTAATTTTGATTGAAATGCAGAAGACCGTCATTGCTGGGATAGTCCCATTTAACTACTTAGAATAAAGCTCCTCCCAAAATTTGGAGCCAAAAGGGTGTGGTTACATTTGCATTTCAGATAAAGTCAGTGAAGTGGGGTGGTGAGTTGGACTGGTCCCAGCTTAGGGACTTGAATAAAGCTCTATAATAATTTGACTAAATGTACATAGATATCCAAAGTTGCCACTACACCTGAGAGTAGTATCAAGGGTTTTTACATCAACATGGTAATGATTTTCCCACAACAAAGGCATTGTAAAATACAATGTAGGTTTGTTTAGAAACATTTTCAAGTTTCCACAACATATATGCAATGATCATATACCATGAAGCACCATTAAACATTAACTTTTTTGGAAAACTTACTGTAAGAGAGGTGCTAAATTAATGGACTATACATGTTTCACAAAGATTAATAATTATATTATTAATGATCATACTAAACTAATATAACTAATAACATAAGCTAATCATATAGTTAATAAAAATATTAACTATAAAAGTAATAGCTAATAATTTTTTGCTGGGTATCATGTTAATTGCTTCATGGTTTGTCCAATTCTTATTAATAATGATAATAACAATATTGATGATAGCTAGTGTTTAATTAGTGCTTATTACATCCCACTATCTTGCTAAGCCTTCTATCTACTTTACATCATTTAATCCTTCCAACAGCTCTATCACATATGTACTATCATTCTTGATATTTTATGAGTGAGAAAACTGTTCCACAGAAACATAATTTACTTTCAGATGTAAAGCTATTTTCCAGTTAGACCATGCTCTTATGCTGTTTGTATTGAGCCTACACTGGATGGGGTGGAAAGAAAATAAACTGTCCCGTGAAGTGACCTTCCTTCCAATAGTGTCTCTGATACTTACAAATTGCATTGCATGGGCTAATTATGTAACTTTCTTGAGCCTTGATTTTCTAATTTGTAACATGTATGTGCATAATACCATGTATATTTTGAAATATTACAGATAATGCATGGGCTGGGTGCGGTGGCTCATGCCTATAATCCCAGCACTTTGGGAGGCCAAGGTGGGTGGATCACTTGAGGTCAGTAGTTCGAGACCAGCCTGGCCAACATGGTGAAGCCCCATCTCTACTAAATATACAAAGCTGGGTGTGGTGGCTAGCACCTGTAATCCCAATTACTTGGGAGGCTAAGAGAGGAAGAATTGCTTGAACCCAGGAGGTGGAGGTTGCAGGGAGCTGAGATGGCTCCATTGCACTCCAGTCTGGGCAAAAGAGTGAGACTCTGTCTCAAAAATAAATAAATAAGTAAATAAAATAAATAAGGTAATGCACGTAGAGAAACTATATACATGTATTTCACACTTTTCCGGTCTCTGAACCTAAGACAGCTTTCTGGCTCACAACCCATTGACAGAAGGTGAGGTCAGTATCTATGAGAAAAAATCCTGCAATATAATGACAAGTATATAGTAATGATTTCCCATAATAATGTTTCTGACCCAAGGACAGCTATGAATACCTTTATTGGTATACTTGGGTAAAGGGAACACCCAGTCACTCTATTACTGTTGCATATGGGTCTTAGTTGACTTTGATCCTTGGGGACCCAAGATGTCATCATGGCACCCCTGTTAGAGTGGAGTTAGATGTATGTTAATCAAGTGAAGTATGAAGTTCTGCTCCAAGATTGGCTCACAGTAGGTTTATTGAGAGGGCAGAGATTAGCCTGATAAATATTGAGAGGAAGGAAAGAGAGAAGCATTTCCAGAAGACTTGAAGAGGAAGAAGATGCTTGACTCCAGAAGCAACTGATTGAAAAGACAGTTGACATAAAGGGGAAGAGTGGCCAGGAATGTGGATGGAGAGTTAAACATGGGACTCTCACCATGAAGACCTTGTGTTCTGATTTGATTTTGCAGGCAATGGAATCATAAAATAATTTGAAACAAGAGAGAGATGCGAACATATTTTAGACCTAAAAGATCACTCTGGTAGTGTTATGAGAGATGGATCCTGAGAACCAAGGCTGGTGACAAGGAAAGCATTTAGATGACGAATACATGAATACCGGTGATAAAGAGAGGACCTGAGGTAAGGGACATAGATGTAAGTGAAGAGATTCAGGAGATGGTAAGAAGGTAAATGCAATGGTATTTAGTGACTGATTGAACATTCAGAAGAGGAGAAGTAAGGGATGATTCCTAGGACTCTGTCTGGAAAAACTGGATAAAAAGATATGCCATGAACTAAAAATTGAAACAGAGAGAAGAAAGCCTGGCACAGAATAAAGGAGTTCAGGTGTGGACATGTTGAAGATGAGAGGCTACAAAGACACTCAGATGATGCTGTTCAGTAGGGAGCTTTTGAATTCGGTGCAGAAATCAAACTGTATGAGCAGACTTGGGAGTCACCAGGAAGCAGATGCAGTAAAGGTAAAACAGCAGATGAGCTCACCTGGGTAATGTACATAGCATAAGAGAAAGAGGGTGAGACTGGAAGTTTGAGCTATGCAGCTTTTAACAGGAGAGGAGAAGGTGTGGTCAGAACTCCACCTACAGCACCAGGAAAGATCATTGTCAAGGAAGACCGACGAAAAAGGCCGTGACTTGTCCACAACATTTGGTATGGTGGAGAAATGAGCTGAAACAAAAGCGGAGGTAGGTGCAGAGAGAGGCCATGGGGAGAGTAGAGGTCTCATCTGAAACTTTCTTGGATGCCTCCCTTACTTTTGTTTAATAAAAACTAAACACAGTAGTCCTATTTCTGGATATTCCAGTTTGCCAATTGCCATTCTGCCTTGGGGCCTCTGTATCTTGAGTTTCCATCTACCTAGAAGGCTCTTACCCAGCTCTCTTTTTGCCTGCCTCCGTATCATCTCTTGCTTCTTAGATCAATTCTCAGTGCCTTAGGATCTTGTGTGAGCTTGTACCCTGGGTTGGGTCTCTCTGCCATATGCCTTCAAGATACATTGCATTTTTTATATGGCAATTTTCGCAAGAGTTATGAAATAATAATTGTGAAATTTTACTTTACATGTACATTTTTCTCTCTATTCAACTGTGGGTTAAAAGGAATAGTGGCTTAGTCTCTTGTGCTCAATGTTGTGTTTCCAATACCTGGCAGAGTGCTTGCAACATAATAAGCATTGAATAAATATAATTGAGCTGATTTATTTTATTCGTTACTAAAATTCAGGTGTTGCTTACTTTGTGTCAAGGATTGTTTTAAGCCCTTTATGAATAGCTCACTTAATTTTTGAGTGTAAAATACAGCAAACAAGGAGTCAGTTGTAAAATTATGGACCAACTACCGCACACTTCTTTAGGACGATGCTTTTCAGGAGGATAAGGACAAGTGGGACTTTGGCGACAATACAGATCAGAGGAGAGTGACAGTCCCGGGAGCCAGAATGCCTGGGATCCAATGCCACCTCCCTGCTCTTAATAACTATGTTGTTTGGGTAATCACTTCATCTTTCTGATCACTCAATTGTCTCCTTTTTTTAATCTGTAATATAAGGATAGTAGAATAGTACTTACCTCATGGGTTGTTATGGGTACTCAATGATTTGATGTGGAGTAGTCCTAAGTGTTACTGTTATATTTTTGATAGTCTACCACTCCTTCTCCCTTCCCCCACCACTTCCCTTCTTGTCCACACCTGTCTGTCTTGGAAATAGGCCATTGACTCTTAGCCATCAGAAACAGCCTAAAAATTCATTTTACCTCTGGGCATATCTCCAGTCACATGTCTCATTTATCTTCTGGTGACCTGAGTGGATTTCAAACCCCCCGGTTTATATGAGTCCATTTGGTACTATTCTAATTGAAATTATACTGCTACTCCTTATAAGCAGAATGTAATTACTTCAGCTGGCATTTAGACATGACTCTAGGCTACCCCATTAAAAATTACATGACCCCTTCAATGACTGTAGTCACTTTTTTTTTTTTTCTTTTTTTTTTTTTTTTAGCATCAGCAATGAAGAGCAGATGAGGGGAAGTCTCCTCAATGCATACAGAAAGATGGCACTATCTCTTTGGTCTCGATTATAGGGTGAAATCTACCATTTCTTCTCATTGATGTGCCACTGTAACATTGAAGCTAATGCTATATGATGATATGGGAAGTCCAGAAAAATGGCATTGCAATAAAATTTAATTGTTTAAATAATTTATAATAGAACTTCAAGAAAATATGGAAGATCATATAAGCTTTTGGATCTTTGTGAGTATAATACAAATGATAAAATTTGAGTGAAAGAGATTGCTATATCTAGCCAAATAAAAATTCAAAATATACATTAAAATAAAAACGAAGATGAATGACAAAATATATTTTAGTTGCATGGCAAAATGTTATTCTAAGTATTGGGTGAGTTCATAAAAATCAAGAAAAAGAATAACAGTAAAAATCGTTATGTTACCTATAAAGACATGTAATTAACATAAAAAAAGAAGGCGGATGACAAACAAAGATGAACACATTCTAATGCGAAATCAAGTAAATTAATTAGGCCCCTCCTTTTTTGTATATTATATTTTAAAACTTTTAAAAATAATGATTTCTAGAAGCATCTTGAATGCTCAAAAATAAGAAAATGTTAAATTATGTCCATCATGTTGAATGCTTAAATATAAGAAAATGTTAAATTATGCACCAGTTTTGCTATTTTTAGTAGGCAAGTCTTATGAAATGCTTTGTAGCATAAAACATTTATATACTATGCAACATTAAAAAGTCATTAAAAAGAATGAAATAGATATATATGCTGACATTGACATAGAAAGATAGGCAACATATACTATTAAGTGAAAAATTTCAAACAGGAGATGTCATGCTTATTTCTTATTAAAAAGAACACAGGCACACCTATGTAATAGTATATACTATTGTGAGTACATACATAAATATATGCATAGATTTGCAAGGAAAATTACTAAAGAAATACTTAAAATTTCTGACAGTGATTCCAGACATGAAATGGGTGGAAGCCTCATTAAATTTATATCTTTTAAATCAAGTTAATCGTTATGTTCATTGAAATGATTTTTAGGAATTTTTTTTTTTTTTGCAATGCAGAAAATCAGGCATTCTCTTGTTCTCATGTTGCTCACTGAAAGCTTTCTGTTAAGTGATTTGGTAATATCTATCGGAGGCCTTAAAATGTGTTGATTGTTTAACCTAGCAAAACCTCTTCTAGACAGTTACTTTGAGAAAATACCAGCCAGAAAAACAAATCTATAAGTAGGCTTATTTTAATGTTATTTATGATGGTGGAAACCTGGAAGCAATACAAATATCCAACCCTAAAGTATTCATTGCACCCAGTGTAACTTGGTCCATGCTCTTGGGAGTTTTGGTAATCAGTGGTGCATGTTCCTATAGTCACTTAGTTGCTGCTTGGAGCACTCTCCGCCTTTCATCTCTGTTAAAGAGGAACATGAGCAACTGGTGGCAATCAGCTCAAGTGGGGTTATGGGTCTGGATAATAGTTTGGAGCAAATCAATTAGAGCTTGTGGC
>NW_012101410.1:1895220-1897450 GCF_000951045.1 Mandrillus leucophaeus | reverse complement strand
GCAGATTGACTCCGGCAGTTTAAGGCAATTGACACATCCATGTGCCAGTTTTGCTTTTTTAGTAAGCAGGTTTTATTTGTGTAATCAAGTAACACATAATATTGTATTTTCCAATAGTTAACAAGTCGTCAATTCAACTCCCAAGAGAATTATTGCTCTATAGTAATCCAAATTCTGTAAGGCTTATTAGTAAAATACATGGTGTACTCTAAACTTGGAGCTGGAATTTCACAAATGACTAAGGTAACATCTCCTCTCCTCAAGATGGTTATGCTATATGGGCATACAGATACACAATAATGTTCATTTTTGATGATATACAATGGCATAATGTAGTAAAGTTGACTTACGTTTGTTAGAATCATAATGGTACCTATTAGGGCAAGTAAATTCCTGATTCCAACTTGCTTATTTGGCAAAAGAGTCAGGGGACAAACTAGTAAATATACTGACCTATAGATCCATTTATTAAAATAGTAATATGTTAAACACATTGACATATATATGTACAATATATGCATGTGTAGCTTTCATATAAAATCTAGGGATGCCACAACCATTGTTTTTTCTCATTTTTATTCTGTCAAATCTGTTGATTATGCCTGTCATTTTGTAAGCTATATTTGTTTAAAATCACTATCCACTTAACAAATAGTTACTGACTAACTTCTATTAACAAAGCACTGAGAATATAAAGGAAAATGAAATGTGGTACCTGTCCTCAAGGACCCTCATTACAGCCTAGTGAAAGAGACAACGGTCAAAAACTCATACGGATCTCAAGACAGTTCCTGCATTAATATAGAAACTGATCAGCACATGACAATTTTAAACATTGATTTAGTTATTATCCATGCAACATATATTTATTGAACTCTTATTAGGTACTGGGCTCTGTGCTTAATGCAGTAGTAAACACGACTATAGACCTGCCATCCTGGAGAAAGCGATGAGGATATAGATTTAAACAGCTGTATGCATTCTCTTGAATAATGTGGACTTGAAAGAATTCTCAGTGGGTTCAGGGAATACATTTTAAACGATTTACTTGTTTTTAAGTATGGGCACTCAATGTATGCTTTGTTATGTGAATATTTCAAATTGGAATATGGAAATGCATATAAATCAATGAGTTTTTAAATGCTATTTTAAGTAACATTGCAGAAATAGAGTTAGCAGGGTCATTTCTACTTCTGTTTAGTTTGGTGGCAAAGAGCAAATTAATATTCTTTTTCTAACTGTAGGATTGCAAAGAAAAACAAATGTATCGAAATTATATAATTGCTTTTAAGTTCTTTAAAATATACAACACAATTGGGCTACATATTAAAATTTCCAGCTTAGAGGAGAGACAGAGATAAATATATGAAAGGAATGTGCTCACAATGTGAGACATTCTTTCGGTAATAATTCAAGAGACATTATTCTTAGTGTGACTTTTTTTCCTTCCCCATAGAAGTTAAAGTGTCAAAAGGACAGCTTAGTAAGCATGTTTAAGGGTATTATAATACATATCTAGTGTAGACATTTTTTACTACTTATAATGTGCAAAAACTACAATTCTGTATTTTTTATTATATCACTCAGTCTTATGTATATAGTTCCATATAAAGCAGTTATTTTAAAACATAATGCCCAGAAAATCTTTACTTTCCTTGAAAAAATTTCTGCAATTTATTAAATTCTCATTGATCATAATATTTTTTATCATATGGATTCTTTATAAATTGCCCCAATGCTTTGTGGAATTAGTGTGAATTTAGTAAGTAGATTTCACATGCTGCAATTAAAAAAATCACTTAAATTTATGAATGCATTTTTCATACTCCACTTACATAGGTTAATGGATGAGACAAGTTAGTAATGGGATTAGAAAAAATAGCAAACAATCATTAGATCAAAAGGAAAAAAATCTTTGATAATCAACTGGTCAATGGCCTTAATTAAATAGTATACATCACTGTAATATAAAGCATTAATTTGGGAATTTTAGTTTTTTGTTTTTTTTTGTTTTTTTTTTTTTTAGTGTACTGCATTTTAGTAATGGCATTAGAATGCATTAACACAATTTAGTTTATTTTTCATTTGAGGGGGACTTAATGATGTTGAGAAGTACGTAGTGTTAAGAAATTATAAAAGATATGCTTTCTTTAATGGAGTCATTAAAGACTATTTTGGTTTTGGTGCTTATTTTACAAAAAGTTCTAAAACCAGGAAACTTGAACACTAT
>NW_012101410.1:1816625-1891570 GCF_000951045.1 Mandrillus leucophaeus | reverse complement strand
ATGTATTTTGTATCTTTCCAGTTCCCTCCAGCTCCTCTGCCACCACTGTAGTCCAAGCCAGTTTGGAAAAAGTGGCTGGAATATAATAGGTCCTTCATAAAATATTTGTTGAATGAATAAATGTTACGGCATTTGGACTTGCCCCTACCCCTCTTTTTTCTTGTCTATCCTCCACACTTCTGAAAAGACAAATCAGATAAGGTTACTTCTCTGCTACAAATATTTAATGGCTTCCACCTCTTGGAAATCTATTTTGCTCATTACTGTGACCTACAATCTCTGCATGCTCTACTTCTTGTTCACCTCTCCATTATCCTGTTCCATGCCTTAGAATTCTTGCTTTCTACTCTACAAATACACAGGTTTCTTTTCTTCCTTAAGCATATCTATCACTTATTGATTCAATGTTTTTGGATGTTCAGCTTCCTCTACCTGAAATACATATATTTTTCTAGTTTTGAATGGTTGCTTTAGTCTTATTTTTGAAATCATAGTCCCAATGTCATTTCTGCAGAAAGACCTTCCTTAACCTCCTCAAAAGTATTTTTTCTCCAGTTACTTTACATTACATTACATTTCTGAACTTACAACTCTGGAGGTCACAAATCTGAACTATCTTGATTGGTTCTGGCTTGTATAAGAAGAAAATCAAGGCATTTGTTCTCTGGGCTCTTATTCAGAGACAAAGACTCTGGGGAGAATCCATTTTGCAACTCATTCAAATTGTTGGCAGAATCCATTTCTTTGCTTTTTTTTTTTTTTTGAGATGGAGTCTCACTCTGTCATCGAGGCTGGAGTGCAATGGTGTGATCTCAGCTCACTGCAACCTCCTCCTTACAGGTTCAAGCAATTCTCCTGCCTCACTCCTTGAGTGGCTGGCATTACAGGCACCCACCACCACGCCTGGCTAATTTTTGTATTTTTAGTAGAGATAGGGTTTCACCATGTTGGCCAGGCTGGTCTCGAACTCCTGACCTCAAGTGATCCACCCATCTCGACCTCCCAAAGTGCTGGGATTACAGGCGTGGGCCACCGTGCCCAACAGACAGTTCTTCCTTTCCTTGTTATCTGTCAACCAAGGGATGCTCTCTGATTAATGACGTAAATCACAGGGTTTGATTGAATAACCAGCAGACAGGAATCTTTGGGGAACATATTTAAAATTCTACCTCTCACAGGGAAGGTGATAAAATTTCCTAGAAATATATGCATTTAAGCAACTGTTTTTCTTCAGAGTTTTATGACAGGAAAAATAAAGGAACTGTTGAACAAAGTAGGACCAATAGAAATGTAGAGAATGCCATTTGGTTTGTTAAGAGACACGCTAGAAGATAATACTGTCTTAAAGTTAGAGAAAGAGTGAGTGAATCTTGTCAAAATGCTACAGAGAAGAAACTATGGCATTTGAAAATTAAGATGTCAATCATGACTTTTGAAAAAGCACCTTCAAAAGGGTGATATGGCCTGATTTTAGTAGTTTAAAGATGATTTGCATGTTATGAAATTGAGCAGGAATGTTTAGAGTACTATTTTCAGTGGACTGATAAGAAAATAAAAAAAAATGGTGAAGTGGCAATGCTCTTTGGTGGGGATAATTGTTGGAGCAATATATTTTTCTTCAAACCAGAAGCTTGCTCCTCCCAAGATGCAGCTCACAAAATAAAACTGGGCTTAGAGGACTTGCTATATTATTTCTTTTAGTGATTCAGAAACATCTAGAGCCACATTTAGAAATGTATTATGTAAACTATATCAATACAAACTTTGGAGGACAGCTTTTCTAAAACAAATGAGAGCTCTGCATTGATATATAAAGATATTAAAAGAAGAATTCTTAGTGTACACTAAAAGCCACACATAATAGAAAAGGAAAGCAACAATGATCTTGGGATTAAAACCAAGATTTAATCCTTGATTTAAACTCTTATCAAAGTGAGATTTCAGGTCTTTATAAAGTTCTTATGATGTTATTTCCTACCAGCCATTTTCCCTTGAAGCTAGGTCCCACACAATTTTTCTACATTTTTATACTTTTTTTTCAAACGGGCAACTGATGGTCAGACTCCAGTGGTTCTTCTAAACTTTCTAGGAGGTAAACAAGATGAAAGGGGAAGCACACAAATTTGCTGGTATGCATTTGCAAGAAGTAAATGGGTGCCATCTGTTAGAAGATTTCATGTGCTGCCTAATTAATTCTTCCATGTTCCCTGGTACACCCATGCAAAGCTCATAGATACAATTGGAAAAGGGAACAGATGGTGTCTTTCAGTTATCTATTGACTACTGTGATCTCCTTGCTAATTAATCTAAATAAAGCACCCATTACTTAATCTTAAACGAAAATTCAACCAGATAAGGTTTTGAGGTAAATCATTTAAAAATCGTTTTCTTTTGTTTGCATTTGCAAAAAGTATCCTGGTGTTGACCTCAAGTTGCAAGGATTCAAAGAAGTTGCAGAAACATCCACATCAGTCAGAATGTTTTGACCTCAAATCCATCAGAAGTGGATCTTCAAACCTTTAGTATCAGAACTCTGATCAGATGACAACTGCCAGAGATTTTCTGAATTTTTAAAATTTCAGATTTACTTTCACTAAAAATCCAAGCAATATTTTGTTAGTGAAATCTAACATTATGTACTCCAAGGTTGGATATTTGAGATGTATATTGCTAATTTGCTTTACTAGTGTTTACAAAAGTTTGCTTCTCCTTTAAAATTACTGAATATATGGGCTTTTAAAAAATATTCTTAACTGATTTTGACCTTTACATTTAAACTGTATTTATGTTCCTCACTATCCTCCTTTTTAGGAATTTGGAAAACACAAACCCTGGAATTTGGAGGAGTCACTTCCACTGGAAAATACTTTTATATTATTTATAATAAGTAGAGAATGCTTAAAAATCATTAGTATCATTTCATATGGCTGGACAAATAAATAATAATTATGAATTATTACAGAAAACAAACTTAAATTGTTTTTCAATAGTTTTGGGGGAACAGGCGGTTTTTGGTTACATTGGGGATAATTTCTTTAGTGGTGATTTCTGAGATTTTGGTGCACCCATCACCCAAGCAGTGCACACCATATCCAATGTGTAGTCTTTCATCCCTGACCCTCCCTCCCACCTTTTCCCCATGAGTCCCTGAAGTCTATTGTATCATTCTTATGCCTTTGTGTCCTCATAGCTTAGCTCCTACTTATAAGTGAGAACATAGGATGTTTGGTTTTCCACTCCTGAGTTACTTCACTCAAAATAATGGTCTCCAATTCATCCAGGTTTTGAGAATGCCATTATTTCATTCCTTTTTATGGCTGAGTAGTATTCCATGGTGTATATACACCACATTTTCTTTAGCCACTCATTGGTTAACAGACATTTAGGTTGGTTCCATATCTTTGCTTGTGCGAATTGTGCTGCTATAATCATGTGTGTGCATGTGTCTTTTTCATATAATGATTTTTTTCCTTTGGGTAGATACCCAGTAGTGGGATTGCTGGATCGAATGGTAGTTTTACTTTAGTTCTTTAAGGAATCTCTATACTGTTCAGAAAACAAACCCAATTTAGCTTCAATAGAGTATGATTTTTTTTATCTTAAAGAAGTAATTACCCTAATGATAAGGTGATTCTATTTAAAAAATATGTAAGAGCATTTTAACAGTAAACAATTTAAGTTCTTTCCAATAATGTAAGATGATTTTATATTCTCTGGCCCCTAGAACTTCTTCAGTAAGTCAGACAATTTAATTATCTATTTAGTGTAACATTCTTGGGAAATAGCAATTTGGTGAATAATTCATTCCTTAGAAGTTCCACTTTTCTCTATCGTTCAGTTATAAGACTCATCATGCTGTATTGCTATTCATCTTTTATTTTACATGACTAACTCTTCCATAAGTCTGAGAGGTTGGTTCCGGAAATCAGAGACCAAATCTAATTTATCTTTTTATCCTAGCATGTAGAGGTGTGCTTGGCACATTGTCGGGGATCTATGAATGTTGTCCAAATGAATGAATGATCAAATTTTACCTGAAAGAGTGATGATAGGCTATAAGACAACCTTAGAATACGTTTTATTCAGGAAAAGAAAAATGAAGCTGATTATTTGGTGAACACGAGGAAACTCAAAATATTTCTCTTTTTTGTTTAAAAAAAAAGATTCATTCATTTCCATGTCAAAATGTTTCACTTCTGTTGCTTCACTATGGTTTATGCTTTAGAGATGTAATACACCCTAAAGCAGCTCTTTGTAAAGTTCAAGCCTTTTGATTGCTTACTGCAGTGAACTGCAGTAGACAGAAAGCATAGTATTAGCTTCCTCTGTCTTGAGCCACTCTGACCGTGGCCTGGGACTGCCATCACCCTTACCTGCCGCTTACATCCGAACTTGAACAAATGTCAAGTCCCTGCCTCCAACCTAACACATTTTTTTTTTCTTCTCCTCTCTGACCACAAATTAATACATGTCTGAGATCCAGATCTTGTTCTTACCAGATTCTCCACCTACCAGGTTTCTATATATGGAAATAACTTAAACAACAACAAACTATCTGAGTAAGAAGGTACCTTAGCTAGAGCTGTTGCCTAGCTTAATTATTCTGTCAAATTCACCTGCAGCGCCTCTGATGAATAATATCACAGGCTCTTCTTAGTCTGTTCATTAGGAGGGACTTTGTCATCTTAAAAAATTCATTCTCGTGCAATTCAGCACTTCATGACATTCTTTCTAATACTAAGCCAAAATATATTACCTTCTAACATGTTTGTGAGATATTCTCTAGAAGATCATATTGTAAATCTAAAGACAGGCCATCCACATCTGAATAGGACTTTCTGATAATTCAAGTTACCTGACATTTAGAATTCTTCAGGAGTATCCTTCATGCAGAGAGGAAATAAGAAGCACTTAATGAATAATAAGAATTGACAGGAGAAAGAATTCCAAAAAAACATTGTCTTAAATCACATTGAAGTTGAGGAGCATCAATTAGACTAGTATTGCATTTAAGACCCATAAATATATAGGACATTATGATTTCTTTGTATGCAAACAAACTTGCAATGGAAACCTTGCCTAAAAATGTGATAATGATAAAAACTAAGTATTAGAATACAATCGGGAAGGAGAAAGTATATAGAATTTTAAAAAATCAAAGTAAATTTAAAAATTGCATGGGAGGAAAAAGCCACATGCTAAGACAATATTTGAATGGATAAGCGAATGCATAAAGAAATTAATCTATGTAGGAATTAATGGTTAGGTGAAATAATGGACAAAGGAATAGATGTGGAAACAGGGGAATCTCAGGCAATGCCAAAATTCAAAGGCAGGTGAACTACGTATAAAATGTCTAATTATAATGCAGTAGATTAATACTTTTGAATATAATTTTGATGAATTGTATTTAATTACCATTTGAAATTTTAATTCAGGTGCTGTCATAATCTATTTCTTTATCTATCTATCGAGACATTTTTGTGACAACTTAATCCTGCAATCAGCTAAAGTAAATCACTCTTCTACTGGTTGAGCTGTCCTTAGTTTAAGCTACTTTTGGCTAGTAACTTACTGACATGGAGATTTAGTAGAAAGAGATTCCTTAGATTAATTAAGACTCAACATTAAGAATAACTATCACGTTTATTGATCCTGTGCTATGTGTCAGGCATCGTGTTAAACAGTTTGCATTGCATTATCTTACCTAATCCTCACAACAACTGTATCAAAAAGGAATTGTGCAATTTCCTAAATATTAAATCTGAGCTATAGGGAGGTTGAGTAAATTGCCCAAGTTCATAGTTCGTAAGCAGTATAGCCGGGGTGCAAACTTCAGTACCCTGATTCTGGAGCAATAATTTAGAAGTGCAATATCATGGTAGTTTCACATCTTTGCTAGGAAATCCGGGCATATAGACAAATGCCTTTGAGATATCTATATTTCTACTTTCTAGTCCACTTTTCTCATAACATTTGAAGGCACGCGCAGCAAAGCTAAGAGAATGTAGACAACCAACCACAAGGCAGGGGTGGAGGGGAGAAAGGGACAAAAGGAGGTAAATACTCAAACATTTAGTGATAAATGCAGATATTTCAGATTATCGTATGCAGATTTCAGGGCTGCTGGTTGCCTCCTATTTGAGGCAGTAGAAGATGCTGTGAAGTTCAGGGCTCAGGGAGATGGGTGAGCAGTCCACCTGCCCTTGCTAGGCAGAGACCTTCTGCCTTCATTTGTCATGCTTCAGCAGTGACTGGCTCTGTGTCCTGTAATTTTCCCTGCCAATGCTACTGTGGCTTCCGAGTGAGTGCTTTCAGGTTGGACTGTCACGAATCAAGGGTCAAGGAAATCTATCACTGAATGGGTTTACTCTGCTTTATTCTAAAGAATGTTCTTTTTTAGAGAAGAAACTAGTCCCTGCGAAGTGATTTTTCACTTTGCTTAAAAACAAACAAAACAAGCAACAAAAAATCCCAAGCCTTCTAATTTAATTGAATAAAATAAAATTCTCAATCAAGAACAAATCTGGCACAGTGCCTGGTAGGTGGAAAAGCCTCAATAAATATAACTTTTTTTGGATTGTAAAGGAGAGATATCTCAATTCTGTCCTGAGATTGTAGAGTGATAGCTGAAAGAATTTTTATACTTATCCTTCCTTCCTCAATTTAAGATATTATCAGTCAGAAGAAACAATTGATGCATTAACATATTTTGGGAGGAAAAAACTTACGATAACTACGTGTAGATAATTCAGTTTAAACAATGTTAAAATATGAAAATACATGCATCTTAGCATTGAACAAAGAGGGGACACATTTCTGAGCATTCGGTTACATTCCCCAACTTTGGTGAAGGCATCGTGGCTGGACCAGTGAAGAATAAAAAGATAAATAAGACATGCTTCCACTCCTTAATATTATAAATCCTTGAGTACATAAAAATGCATCTATGAACCATAGTGACTATTCCACATGGTTCTTTAAAAACATCGATTTGTAAGGAAAGGAAGAATTTTGTCCATCTGAAGCCCAATTAAAATGACGGATCTCTAGTTTCAGCTGCGGAGGAGGTACAAAAGAGATTTATAAACATACTGTTATTCCCAAATTGTAAAATCCATCTCCCACTTAGGTACACAGCTTATTAAACTTTTGTATGATTAAGCCAAGAAAGAATTAAAAACAGCAGTTTTCTTTTGTTTCTGTAGCAAATCCCTAATAACATTTTTATAGCCTGTCTGAGGCAATGGATTAAATCTTAGTTTATTTCAACATTCTAGTTTCCTTGTTTGTCCATTTATATATTCTAGTAAATATCTATCTTCATCACTACTGCAGATAAACTACTTGTATTCCTATCTTGTTATTCATAAGAAATCCCAGATATTGCTACAAATAAAAGAGAAAAAAGAGAGGAGTTAAGTATGATGATGGTGTTTTAGATACTGTACAGTATATTTCTAGACCATTAACAAGCAAATAGAATATAAACAAATCAATAGCAGAACCTATAAAAGCACAAAAAGGCAGGACATTAGAGTTTAAAGAATGTTCTTGTCATTGTATTACTGGAATCTGCTACAAATACATGCCCAGGGGAGTACTCAATTTATTTTTATTCCTGTTGTTATGAGTTGACTATTCTGGGTGCAGTAGTCAGAAGAGCCTGAGAGGGAACCATTTGGAGTCTCCGGTCATTTGGTGAGGATTATTATAAGGTGAGATGCGAAATCACAGCAGGTTCCATATAAGATGTCACGATATTCTCGGAAATCCAAGAATATTCAGAAATGTTTGACTGTCTATGCATAAAGTTTACTTCATCTGAAAACTTCTAAGCATTTCTCAAGGATTTATACTGCGCATTCAACCCTTGATGCAATGGAAGTACCATCTGTGGTTAAATAACATTACATAATGAGATCACATTAAAACAAGATGAGTTTTGGAGAAGACTTACCTGACCAAGTAATATAACAAGCAAGGGTAGAACACAGGCTATCATTCTTATTCTTGCTGCCAATTAATGATGTCCATTATCTTCCACCTATTTTTTTCTTCTCTTATTTTGGTGGGCGATGCACTGATTGTGAGTCTTGCTTAGTAAGAAAGCCCTTATGTTTCTTTTTAAGTGGCTCCTGGTAGATCTGTCTGTCAGGATAACAACAATCTTTCTTAGGCTTTGTCAAAGTGCTTATTATAACAGGAGTTCATGCTGAGTCATATTCATACTCCTCCTTCTCTATTTCAGAGTAGTAACGCTATCTGTCTTTGATCTTCAGGGTACATTGATCTGTATAGGCTGCCATAACAGAACACCAAGGCCTGGGTGGTTTAAACAACAGAAATATTTTTTCTGGAGGCTATAAGTCCAAGATCAGTGCTCCCTCTGTTGGCTTCTGGCTTCTCTCCTCCTGGCTTTCAGACAGCCACCTTTTCCCTGTGTTCTCAAATGGCTTTTTCTCTATGCCCAGGGTGAAAGACAGAGTTCTCTAGTGTCTTTTCTTTTTCGTAAGGACACAAGTCTCATCAGATTAGGACCCCATCTTTCGGACCTCAATCAACCTTAATAATTTTCCTAAAGGCCCTATCTCCAAACACAGCTGCATTGGGAGTTAGGGCTTCAACATATGAATTTCACAGGGAGATACAATTCAGTCTATAACACGAGATCTATCGCCTCAGACAATTTTGTGAAATACTGTTTTCATAAGCCTAGTTTTGAGGATTGAGGACACTTGTGTCAATGTGTCTTAACTGTTTTACCAGGAAATTCTTGCCAAGAAAGATAAAGCTGTATACTAACAAATAAAAATAAAGCTGTATACTAACAAATAACCTCACTGCTTCAGGAAATTCTTGCAAACCAAATTACCTGAGCAAATAGCTTACTCATCTGGTCAAACAGCTTCCTTATCAGAAAACAGTTTTCTTATCAAGAATTGTCTCCAATTCCTCACCTCATTGTACTTACAAATTTTAAACTATTAGGTCATGAATTTTGCCAAATTTTAACCACTTTCCCCCCTTGAAAGATCTGCCTTAAACCACTTTGGCCCAAACCAAAAATCCTTTATATATATTCTTCCTTCTGTGCCTCTGTAGAGAATTTTTCAAGGTGACTTTATTCTTTGTTGCTGTGAGTTTAAAACTTTGCTTTCCTTGAGTCACAGGTTTCTTTGGTAGTCTTCTGTGGGGAGTTGAGAGTCAACATTTCATATGGTCAGAATAACCAGTTTCCAACTTAGTGGAATCTTTATCATGCCACACAGGTAAAAGCATTCTTCTGGTATGTACTAGCAACTTCTAAATGAGATCACAGTATGACAGTGGAAAGTGAAACTTTAGAAAGCAGTTTGTTAGGTGTAACCAGGAGAAGTTCCTTTCTTACTTTCATTCTTTGGTTCCTTCACCTTCACCTGTATATTATGACTGTGAGAAAAATGACTGCCCCAGTTCCATTAACCTTCAGTCTGTGACTATTTTCATTTATAAATTGAGAAGAGCAAAAATCTAATTGCCTTATTTTGAGTCCATGTCAATCAGCTATGACTCTAGTTGCAGGGTCATCTAGCAGGGACCTCTGAAGTACTGCCCAGTAGATTGAGGCTGTGTCTTTAAAATTGTGACAGAAAATGTGAGGAACCATGACAGTTGATGTTCACTGTTGGTTTCATAGAGTTAAAGACTTGCTGTCTGAGCATATATCTTTACTATACTTTGTAAAGGCCATAAAACGCTTCTCACTGACTAAAACTCGATTTAATGTCTGTAGTGTGGATTCCCAAACTGTGTATCAAGGCATGCTGGTGTGCCAGTGAACTCATAGGGTTGTTGCTGGCATAGTTTAAATATTTGAGGAAAATAGTGACACTTGACATTTGTTGGACACTATGTAAAACACTGGTTCAAGGTAGTCCATAGTTTCCACATTAGCATACATTAAATTCTTTCGATGACATCATTTCTTTTGAAGCTGTGTTTTTGGTGATTGCAGTGACTAAAAAGCAAGTGCCATATGAAAATTAACGTGTAACAGGAAGAATGATGGCATCCAAACTGATTCCAAGGTTGAAAGTGTCCCCAGGTACTTGTGTAGTGTCCCCAGGTACACATATACCATTAGGCAGTGATTGTGAATAAGAAGAAAACAGATTTTTTAAACTACTTTATCAAACTGCTACTAAGCTCTTAGGATATTCAATTCTTATTAGGTTGTTTGTATCTACTTAATAAGTGAAACCCTTAGATGTTTCCTTTTGTCATGAAAAATTTTCTGGGACACTAAACTGAAGAAATGTGGTAACCTCTGTCTTGTAGTGTTTCTCTTCCTATTCCATTTTTTAAAAGTCAGAGGTATTCTGCCTTAATAATTTTTTGAATTTTAAAAGTATAACAAGAGTCCCCTGGGGATATTGTTAGACTATAGATTTCTGGATTCAATTCCCATAGATACAGATACATATTTCTGGGATGGGACCCAGGAATTTGTATGTTAACAAAAAAAGCTATTTGATTGTCAGTCTGCTCAGGCTGCTGTAACAAAATACTCAAAACTGGGTGGCTTAAACAACAGACATTTATTTCTCACAATTTTGGAGGCTGGAAAGTTCAAGATGATGTACACATCTATTCCGTTTCCCTGTGAGGGATTTCTTCGTGGTCTGCAGATGACTGCCTTTTTGCTGTGTCCTCACATGGCTTTTTCTCTACGTGCAAGTGGAAAGAAAACCATCTCTGGCTCACGTAAGGCCACCAGACCTATTGGATTAGGGCCCTGCCCTCAAGACTTCACTCAAACCTAATTGTCTCCTACAGGCTTCACTTCAAATATAGTCACATTGGGGGTTAGGGCTTCAGTGTATGAATTTGGGGAAGACACAATTCATTTCATAGCACTCCACCCCTGACCCCCCAAAATTCATGTTCTTCTTATATAAAAATAGATTTATTCTATTCCAATAACACAAAAAGTTTAAAGCACTTTGTTATAGCAGCCAGAGCAGACTAATACAAATTTTGATACAGAGAAATGGGATTCTGTTAAATGTGTAAAAATGTGGAGACAGCTCTGAACCTGGGCAATGGGTAGCATCCTGAAGAGTGTTACAGCATGTGCTAGAAATATGAATGGGAGTGGTGATTCTGGTGAGGGCACAGGAAGAAAAGAAGGGAGCTGGAGAAAACGTTTGCTGGGTTCTGGACCTGACACTCATCGTCTCTCCTTCCTTGCTCATTTCTCTTTTTTGAAGTGGGCATCTGTCTTCTATGCCTGTTTCAGTCTTGTATTTTGGAAGCAAAAATCTCCTCGGTTTTACAGTTTTCTAGCTAGAGAGGAATTTTACTCAGGATGAATCACAACTTAAGTTTTACCCACGAGTAATGTTTAACTAAATATGTGGGCACCCTGTGGCTCAGTTAAGATGATACACAAAAGTTAACCATCCCACGGATGCAGGTGGCCCATGTGCCACACTCTAAGGGATGGGTTTTTGTTTTAGAATTTCAAAACTTTTTTAAAGCAGCTCTGTATTTTAGATGTACTTTCTCCTACCCTATTTTTTTTTTCCTATTTCCCATTTAATGCAGGAAGCACCTAATCCTGTTGATTCCAACACATTGCATAAAAGTTTTCCAATGTGTCATGCTTTCAAGCCATGGTAATGAAAAAAATCACTTGTATTGTTTCTGTTGCCCAATATATAAACCCAGATCCCTACTATTGACCCATAACCCCTGCCCTAGACAACATGGCTAGCGGATTACCAGAGGGTTATCGTTGTGTGCTCAGCATGTTAGTCACTTCTAGGGTTCTCTAGAAGGTCAGAACTAATAGGATAGATGTGTGTATAACAGGAAGCTTATTAAGGAGGATTGACTCACAGGATCACAAGGTGAGTCTCACAATAGGCCGTCTGCAAGCTGAGGAGCAAGGAAACCAGTCTGAGTTCCAAAGCTGAAGAACTTGGAGCCTGATGTATGAGGCCAGGAAGCATCCAGCACAGGAGAAAGATGGAGGTCAGAAGCCTAAACCAGTGGAGTCTTTCCATGTTCTTCTGCTCACTTTTATTCTTTATTCTGGCTGTGCTGGCAGCTCACTAGATGGTGCCCACCTAGATTGTGGGTGGGTCTGCCTTTCCCAGTCCACTGCCTCAAATGTTAATCTCCTTTGGCGGTACCCTCACAGACACACTCAGGATCAATACTTTGCATCCTTCAATACAATCAAGATGACACTCAATATTAATCATCACACTGTAACACACAATATGGTCTTCCTCTCCTCTCCCCTTAAGGTAAACGACTTGACAAAATTAGAAAGGCATGCAGAGTGACGAGAGGAGTGTGATGATCAAGCTGCCTGTTCTTCAGAGGTGCTGAGTTCGTGGCTCTGGATTCTTTAGAGCCGTCTTTTTAAAAAAATTGACAGCCTTCTGGCTATATGGCACAATATTTGTCTTGCAATATTACTCCTGTTTGTGTCAAAACAGATAAACAATGAGAGAAAATCCAGCACAGAAGAAAATGACAGGAACAGATCCTGCTCAGAGTCAATACAGGACACTGCATTCCTGATGACATTTCTCACCCAGATGTGTGTGGTCTCATGCTTTTGGTTCTGCTGCTTGATTCTTTTGCACAGTCTCCAGTTGCAATCAAGTTCACTGTTTTCTTTATTATCATTTTCATATGCAAAGCTAGTGTTGGGAAATTTTTATAATAATATACTTTAGTCATTTAGCTATCCTTGTATTATTTTGAGTGCCCTTTTTTTTTGTGTCAGGCACTGTGTTCAAGGGTGACAAACAAAAGTGAGTCAAATAGAAAATGTATTTTTTCCAATATGGAATTAATTGGGCATATACTATGTACCAGGCACTCTGTTCAGTACTTTAAATATATTTTCTCAAAGTCGTAAAGTTCTCAACAAGCTAAAATGCAGGTTCTAATATTGCCTCTATTTTTCAGTTGAGAAGACTGAGACTTACCATGATTGAAGGACTTGATCACAGTCACATACAAAGCCAGGTGGGAGATCTAGATCGAAATCAAAGTAATTTAAAAATATACAACAAGTTATTAATAAGTAGATTCTGAAGAATCAGTTATTAACAAAAGCTGAATTGCTCCTTTTTTATGAATTTATTTATTCTTTAAAAGACAAATTGTAAGCCAAAGAAATGGACTGCAAGTTGTTAATCATAGACATCAGCATACTAAAAAATTGGATTTGGGGCAGAATGTGATGGGGAGTGAGGGATGGTAAGTACATACCTGCACTTCCAAAAAGATGATACATATGCCCAATGTGCTTGTATTTCAGTCCTACAAAGCTCTCACAGGAGGTACCACCCATAGTACCTGCCATGTTCCACTATTTCTACAGGGGTGATGGCAAGTCACGCGGCTACAAGTAGCTTTAAGTACTTCGAAGTACATGTTAATGTGGGTAGAGCAATATGGAGGCAATTTTGGTGGTCCAGAAAAGATGGTCATATCTTAGAGCATGTGGTGGGAGCTGGAAAGAAAAGAAGTAAATGGAATTAAGAAATATTTAGAAGGCAAAATCAACAGAACTCAAAGATAGATTGGATATGAGGTTGAAGGAGAGAAAGGCATCAATAATGACTCCTGTTCATGCCATTCCCCAACTGAGGAAAACAAGTGAGGCAACAGGTTTGGTGGGGATGAAAACTGTGTTGGGGACAATATCAAGTAAGCATCTGGGACTATGAGGTAGATCTCAGAGGAAAGTTCTGGAAGGGAGATAAGCAAATGTGAGACTTCTACAAGTAGGTGATAAATAAAACCCTGTGATGTACTTCACTCTGTGTTGGGTTCAAGGAACACAGACATTAGAGAGTCAGGGAATATTTCTGTATCTGCTTTACTCTGCTCTGACAGGTTGTCAAACTTAAAGACATGTAAAAGCATTCTCTTAAAATGCTATGTAAATTATATGGTACTACACAAATGTTGATTTTAATTATTAATAATAGATAAATGACAATAAGAAAATTTTACATTACCTGATTATGTGACAGAGTTTAATGGAAAGAATTTGGAAAGATTATGTGGGTGACATAGGAGAAATTTTTTCCCAGATGACCATTGCGCACATGGGCTAGGCCTGGTCCCAGGAGGGGGAAGTATTCCTGGGTCATTCTAGAAAGTAATATATGGACCTTGGGCTGCAATGCTCTCCATCCCAACTATGGTTTATAAAGAAGAAGAATTATTTTATCAACAAGAGATTAATGATACTCACAGATTCTGGAGAAAGAAAACTCTTGTCCAATCCACCAAATTTCGAATTGTGTTCTGTGAACACTAGTGTCTTGTGTAAGGTTGACTACCTGTGTTATGGAGAAAAAATGTTAACAAAATTTTTCTTTTTCCAAGTATGCAAATGTATGTTAGGACAATGACATGTATTCTTCTAATGATTTTTACTAATATCCTGTGTAGTAATTGGCCTTTTAGAAATGATACATATCAAAGAGAATTGCAGGACATTACATAAAATACATTTTCTAAGAAGGATCTTTTGATGGTTAATTTCATGCATGAACTTGATTTGGCTAAGGGACACCCTGATAGCTGGTAAAACTATTTTTGAGAGTCTGTAAGGATGTTTCCAGAAGAGATTAACATTTGAATCAGTGGACTGAGTAAATAAGATCTGTACTTACCAATGTGGCTGTGTACCATGCAATCCCTTGAGGACCCAAATAGAATAAACCTGTGGATTAAGGTACATTTGCTCTCTCTGCTTGAGCTGGGACACCCATCTCCTCATGCCTTCAGACAATGGTGCTTCCAGTTCTTGGACTTCGGGACTCAGACTAAGTCTGTCTGTCTGTCTCCCTCCCTCTCCCTCTCTCTCTCTCTCTCATTCTTTGCTCTTGACAAAATAAATGCTCTTTCCCTAAGATTTACTTTTTATTATGATTAAAAGAGCAAACTATTGTGAAGCTCTATTGGCAGTCTAGGTGCTTAAAATCTACACTATCTAATTTTATTTCTCTATTTCCATTATTTTAATCAATGTAAAAATTTAAGTTGTTACCTATGAAGCAGAATGGAAACTTGAATATGGAACTGGGAAATTTCCATGAAGCTGAAGTATACTGAAACACATGTCTTGCAACAAAGCACTTTCATTTGAAAGTTGCCTCTGAATGTCTTTAGGCAGGATATTCACTTTCCAGAATAATGCAGTTCTCATGATTCTTACTGCCTTACACTCAGACCATTTACAGGACTCTTCTGGCCTTCAAAGGCATTTGCAGTTCCTGAGATTGGGAGAAAAAGAGAAAAATGAATCAGAGCATCTTGGTAATTGGCATATTTGTCACCTCAAGCATGCATCATTTCTTTGAATTAGGAACATTCAATTCCAGTCTTTTTTTTTTTTTTTTTCCAGACGGAGTCTTGCTCTGTCACCCAGGCTGGAGTGCAGTGGCGTGATCTCGGCTCACTGCAGCCTCTGCCTCCCAGGTTCCAGCGATTCTCCTGCCTCAGCCTCCTGGGTAGCTGGGATTACAGGTGCCTGCCACCAGGTCCAGCTAATTTTTGTTATTTTTAGTAGAGACGGGGTTTCACCATGTTGGTCAGGCTGGTCTCAAACTCCTGACCTCAGGTTATCCGCCTGCCTAGGCCTCCCAAAGTGCTGGGATTACAGGCGTGAGCCACTGCGCCCGGCCCCAGTTCCACTCTTATAATTATTTTGATATATATAAATAACACATTAATGTTATCCATAGTAACCCCACTGTGCCATGGAACACTAGAACTATTCCTTCTATATATAACTGTACTTTTGTAGTCATAAACCAACTTCTGTTTATCCTTCCCCTCACTGCTACCCTTCCCAGTCTTTGGTAACCACCGTTTTACGTCCATGAACATGTATAAAAATGTCACATATACCGCAGAAATATGGACAATCATTATATATCAAAAAAAAGAAATCAAAGCGTCTTTATTATCTAATCACTGCTGTAATTTAGTGCGTGTTTTATGTCCTCATATACATAGTGCATGTTTTATGTCCTCATATTAAGTGGGGCCAATAATATTAGTCTTATTTTCATGATACCTTACTAAGAATCTTAAAAAATAATCAACTTTAATTCTTTCAAAAATGCTTTATAAGCTTAAAAATCTTACAAACAAATATGTCAAGATTGGTTTGTTCCTTTGTGCAAACAAAAATAATTATAGGAGAAAAAGCGGGTGAAATTGTTCCCATGCTCAGATTTGCCTCATATGCTCTGCTAGTAATTCCTTTTTCTGAAGAGACTAAAGCTGTCATGAGCTTCACAGAGAGTGTAGTTGACTGTTTTATTCATTTGCTTGTTTAGGAAATATTTGTTTATTACTGATTACATATCAATTATTTTGCTAGTCACTTGTTATGATCTAGGTATAGGCCCTTCTCTCAGAAGCTTATAATCTCGTGTAGAAGAAATGCTCTACATTAGGCAGGGCAGAGTGAGATGCTCTCCTGAGGGTGGCGGAAGGAGTATTTAGTATGAGAAGGAATGAGCCATCTGAAACTCTGGGAGTGGCACGTTCCAGATAGCAAAGGAGAATATTACATGTAAACATCCTTGGGGAGATTAGGTGTGGGTAGTTCCGGGAATTCAGAAGGCAATTCCCAGAATGAAGAAACAAAAGTGACACCCCATCACAAGGAGCCTGTGGCAGAAGATGAAGTACAGAGGTAGGCAAGGGCCAGGTGATGCAGGGCTCTGCAGACGATTTGGATTTCGCTTCAGTTTCCTGTGGTTATATAGTAGATTAGCGGCAATTGAGCAGCTTAATACAATACGTGTTCATTATCTAACACCCACGCATTATCTAACATTTTCAATGAGTCAGATACTTAGACACAGAGCAAGCCAGCTTGATCCTCTGCTCTGGGTCTTACAAAGCCAAAGTCAGTGAGTTGACTTGCTGGGTTTTTATGGTAGGCGCTGAGGAATAATCTCAATCTAAACGCATTCGGGTGGTTGTAGGAGTTCGGTTTCATTCGGTCATAGGGTCGAACTCCCCTTTTCTTGGTGGCTAATAGCTAGGTGAAACCCTTCATACTTGGAGGCCTCTGCCTGGTCTTTGCACTTGTGTTCATATATCTCAGAAACAGTCACGACCCATACATCCCACTCACAGTTGTAATGTCTCTGGGTTCTCCTGCTGTGTTGTTTCTGCTTCTGGCTGAAAAAAAATATCTCTGCTTTTAAGGGCTCCTATGATTAGATTGGTTCCACTCAGACAACCCAGAATAATCTCCCTATTTTAAACTTTATGATGTTAATCAAATCGGCAAAATCTCTGACATAGATTCACAGGTTCCAGGGATTAGGTTATGGACATGTTTGGGAGCCATTATTTTGCCTGCTTCAGATTTTATTCAAAGAGATAAGGAGCATTGGATGTACTTACACAGGGGAGTGACATATTCTCATACATGTTTTAAATTCACGTAGAAGACAATTCTTTCTTTACTGTGAATTAAACAGAATTTGATGCATGACTGGTTTAGGA
This sequence comes from Mandrillus leucophaeus, assembly GCF_000951045.1. Taxonomy (NCBI): domain Eukaryota; kingdom Metazoa; phylum Chordata; class Mammalia; order Primates; family Cercopithecidae; genus Mandrillus; species Mandrillus leucophaeus. The sequence goes on along the minus strand of NW_012101410.1, from coordinate 1,874,017 downwards.
TTATATCGATCATACTGTGACTCTGGGAGGAAGAATTCAGTAAAAGAGTCTACAGTGGAGGGGGTGGGAGGTCATGCCATCTTTCTGGTCATTGTGGATCCTCCCAGACTAGGAATTGATGGACACAGACATCACCGGGTCCTCTTCTCTAGAGAAGGGCTATTGAGCCCAACAGTAGAGAGTGAAGGATCCATCTCACCATGTAACCAGGACTGTCAATTGGTGATCTTCCTAATACTCCTTAAAGGAATTAGAAAATCGATGTACCTTCTCTCATATTTATGAATTGACCTCTACAATTTTTCATTATGATATTAAATATGCAAATACTACATGGTTTCTATCATCACTAACATTTTAAAATAAAGTTGCTATATTAATTCTTAAAATATGTCAAATGGAACCTGACCATAATTACCATATACCCACAATAATCTATTTAAAACATAAATGAACAAGCTCTATCTTTAACATTTGTTCATTTTACCTCTTAATGATTTTCCTTAAATTCATATTTCCATTACCGTCTGCTTTGGACTCTTTTCCAAATTATTTACTTTTATGGAAAAGTTTTCTGAAACCAATAAACATGTATAGCACACATTTTAGAAGGTACTTTTAAAAATCTTTTGACCACAAGGCACTACATGTTAAAAAAAAGTATTCTGTCCTAGGGGTCATTGCAATTATTATTAATAAACATTTGATCCAAACACCATAGATTAAATAGTAAAAAGCTATTGGCCAAGTATCATTTAATAAACAAATGAGAGGGCTGGGCGCGGTGGCTTAAGCCTGTAATCCCAGCACTTTGGGAGGCCGAGACGGGCGGATCGCGAGGTCAGGAGATCGAGACCATCCTGGCTAACATGGTGAAACCCCCTCTCCACTAAAAAATACAAAAAAAACAAACTAGCCAGTCGAGGTGGCGGGCGCCTGTAGTCCCAGCTACTTGAGAGGCTGAGGCAGGAGAATGGCGTAAACCCGGGAGGTGGAGCTTGCAGTGAGCTGAGATCCGGCCACTGCACTCCAGCCTGGGCGACAGAGCAAGACTCCGTCTCAAAAAAAATAAAATAAAATAAAAATAAATAAATAAATAAATAAATGAGAATTTTAAAGAATTTATTTTCTGTATTCATTGATGCATATGATTGACTGCTAGGATTCCACATCATTTTTTGAAATCTATTTTATATCTTTATAGATGAAATCACTAGTGATCTTGTCCCCATAAATAAGTAGAGGGAAGAAAAAAAGGTTTTCTACAGTAATTTCATTCAAATCTTTGAACTTCTTTCACATCATAAATCTATAGCCAAGTAGTACTCTACTATATAACTATTTCTGGTGATTTGTCAGTTAATATCTCAATTAGGTTCTCTGTTATTGAAAGAAAAAGTTATAAGCTTTTTGACTTACAAAAGGATTTGTTACTCTATACCAAAAAGACTTTCCTAAGATTTATCAAATGACTATTAATCATATCTGTAGTCTTTCACAAGAGGTTCCTTGTTTCATCAAACATGCCCATAATGAATTGGGAAAATGGAATTTTATTGTTCATATTTTTGCTAACATCTTTGCAAAAACTTTTTTTCTATGTGATAAAATGTATTGATTTTGCCATGTGCTTTTGGTGATGGACATAGAGATTCATAATTTCTTTAAGGAAGGACTTGTTGCCCAGCTTTGGGAAGTGTGGTCAGCACAGCCCCTCCAGCTCCCAGTCCCATCAGGATCTGCCTTAGCTGCAGCAAGTCACTGCCCGAAGGATACATCCTTCCCAGGGCAGCCCACATCTGGTTCTGAGCCAGGGAAGGGAGTTAAGATCTCTCAACTTTGGCGGATACTTCTTGCTCCATAATGGCCTAGGCAATGTTGGACTTTCATCACAGTTCAACTTCTTCCGGGCCTAGTCCTGTTTCCACCACCTGTTTTCCACTTTTATTGAATAAAAGTAAAACATTTTGCATCCTAAATTTTACCAGCTTCTGGAGAAATCCAACTGTGGAAAGTTTGAAAATAACTTTTTCAAAACCTTGGGCTATAAATTTAGCTCTTTCTATTTATGAAAAATATCTAAGCTATTTAAACACATAGCTTATTGCTAAGTTAGTAAGAAAATTATTTACTTTCTGTCTGAAAAATCTTATATTACAAGTAAGCACATTAAAATGTTTTTGGAGAAAGATTATGTTTAAAAGTACAGAAATAAATTATATAACAAGTCTTATGTAACTGAGTTTTTAAAATAGTTTAGATAAAATTCCTTCTTTTGGTGTTGTAAATCAAAATAAACTAAGATGTTATTTATTATTACTTAAATGATAAAAATGCAATATAATGCTTAAATGAGATTATTTAGGATGCAACAAGTATTAAAAAAGGTATATTTTTGGTTTCTCTGCATGCTCATGTGTTGAAGTTTTGTGTTTAGCTCCTGGGAGTGATTGAATATAGACAAAATATAGAAACAGGAATATATATGTCTTAAGAACACTGTGATCAATATTTTACTGTGCATCTAATGAAAGTTATACGATATTAGAAATTAATCGTTTTGAAAGTTTGCATACAATTATACTTTCTGTTACTAGATGGTAAATGTTAAACATTGTGTAAGGACACAAAATAAAAATCAACTGTATTTGGAGCAAATATTTTATGATACATTTTGCTAAAATGGTTTTTATCTTTAGTACTGCATAGCAAGTATGAATGAAATGATGTTTTACCCACTGATTTTATATATAGAATATTTGGAACTATCTTGCAGTCCTAGAAAATATTCTGATTATATTTAAAGATTCAGCTTTATTACTTCCACTGCTCTGGCTGTTTGAAGGAGCTTGTCTTTGCAGCTAGTGACGAGTTCTAATGATGAGGCTTGAAGTAGTTGTAAAGAACTCCTTATGTTTAAGTCAGATCTAAGCTTCGTGGACCCTAAAGTTTTTACAAACTTTGGTGGGTGGTGTTTGAAAGACAAATGGTGCAACTTTTGTTTATTTTTGTTTATAAAATACTATTTTTGTTTATAAAATAAAGTTAGGTGTGAACATGAGTATTTAGAATGAGAAAAACATTATAACAAATTACAAATTTTAAAAAGCTGAGAAAATCGCAAGCATCACAAAATCCTCTTGTGTCATGAAACTTTTCTTAATTAACTGACTGCATGTTTTACCTCTATAATGATTTTTTTCTAAATTGTTTTCTGTAAACTCCTTGATGGCTTTGCCATATAATAAAAATTTTGTCATATAATTTTCCTCTATAGAGGAAATAGATAAATCAGTCATTACTGTGGTTAGTCAACTGTTTTCAAGGAGTTGGGCTGTGTAAGACATACATATTGACTTATAGACACACTTGCTCATGGTAGTACTATTTCACGGTTGAGCTTAATAAGTATGAGCTTTGTGATCAATTTCATTTCCCAGATTGCCATCAAAAAAGAAAGCAAGTTTTGATTATTTTTATACTGAATTTTCTTAAGAGAATTTATATGTTGACCATATGTTAATATTAGAATGAGAATTGAGTGCTTGGTTTATCACTTCTCAAGTCTGATGATTGGGAGAATTTTCAGTAGACTAACTCTGGCGCTGTATAGTTCAAACTTCATTCCTCCTTCACTACCCACATATTTCCAAGTTCTTTAGGGCAAGTTTAACATCATGACCTGACATTGCAGACAGGATGATAGGTGAGTCAGCACAGAGCATGGGAAAAGATTTCCTAGAAGCAATCCCTCCACCAGACAGCTGGTTAAAAATTTAACAATATGCTAATGTGACTACAAACCACATGAATACATTCTCTATGCCAAACTGAATGTAACCTCAGCTCAACTTTTTCTTGGGCGCATCCTGAAAATGCTCACAGCCAATGAATGCCAATATACATATGAAGATGCATGACTGAAGGAGTTGGTGTGAAAATGAAGAGTGATATTAACAGATTACAGTTCAACTGGCTCCTTCTATAATTGTTACAAATGCACATGACTATGTGAACACACTGCTAGTGCTGCTCCCAGGGTCTTGGAAGGATCCCATTCCTATGGAGGGTCCTTGAAGCTTAAGCCTTAGTAGCTTCAAGGTAAATCTACATTAATATTAAGCACATAAAATTATTTTAGAGTTCAATATTTCTTAATGATGGTTTGTGCTTCATTCTCAAGGGGCTTTCCCTAAAGAGAAATGCATTCATACATGATGGTGCATTTGGTAGTGGTGGTGGTGGTGAGGAGTACCTAGAGAGAAGATTTAGATCTGGGAAATAAACATCATCATTACTCTCACAATCTCACTTTACCAAACATTCATCTCAATTCATGATATTCCAAGTTTCAATGTCTGTTTGAAAACTTTTGCCTCTAACAGTAATACCACAAGGCAGGAAAATACTGGAAGCTGTTTTGTGAACTATTGATTAGTCATTAGGCATTCACCTTGTTTCCTCCCTTCAGGGAAAGGTGAAACTTTCATCCCTTTATCCTCCTTCCTCCTCTCTTCCTCTCACCTGACAAAGAAAACCAGACCTCTACAGTAGTTAAGCAGTGAAAGTAAAATTGTATTCAGGACCATTGCAATAAAGGAAATGAGATCTCAGTATAGAACTGGGCTCAACTCTGAATATGGCATGGGGAAGTGGGAATTTATTGCCAAGGAGAAGCATGAGGGTCAGTGGATGAAAAATTACTAAAAATAAACATCTGGGGTAGAGGGGATTCTGTCTAAAGTGACTTAGCAGGATATTTGATGAAGAGAGGCTAGAATGATTCATCATCACCTGGGGGACGGTGGAGGATAAGGAACCTGATTAAATATCCAAAGGTGATCAGATATGGAGGATAAGGGGTTCTTGTTAAACTGACAGCAGGATTCCAAGGAAGTACGCAGATGGAAGTAAAAAAAGTTTTGAGAGCCTGACTAAAGTTCATTGAAACAAAGAATATTTGTCACTCCCTCCCTCCCTCCCACCTCTTCTCTGCCTCCCTCTCTCCCCTGTCCTCCCTCCTCTCCTTCCTTCCATTCTACCTGGCCAAAGGCTAGTGTGAACTCTAAAGCTTTCTCAGGATGGCCTTTTGGAAAGTTCCCAATAATCCAGAAGTCAGTTTTCTGAAAACATACAGGGTGTTTGTACAATTTGGAGAGTCCTTATGTATCCCATTTCAAAATGTGACATAGCCAGAAATCGATCAACTTTTTCTATAAAGGATCAGATAGTGAATATTTTAGGCTTTTGGGCCACAGGTCTCTGTAGCAATTACTAAACTTGGTACTTGTAATATGAGAGCAGCCATAGACAATACATCAATGAATGGATTAACTGTGTTTTATAAAACTTTCTTTATAAGGAAAAAAATAGCGGTAGTTTAGATTTGGCCTGGAGCCCTAGTTTTTTGACTGACCCCAGCCTTAGACTACTAACAGGTCTGATGACAAGTGGCATTACGAACCAGCATTTCCAGAGAAATCATTAGAACATCCTCAAAATTTAAAACTAGCACTAATTTCTGTTATATGCACAGCCTACAGACAATCCGTCCGTGATTCCTAAAATAAACATTTCCAATAAAACAAGTCTGCAAAGTCCACTTGGAGACAGCAAGTCTGTGATATTAGTTAGAAAACATACTATATTTTTATTTTTTTCTAAGGGCTTCGTGTCAGAACCTAAGTTTAAGAGGGTCCAATTAAAAAGAGAATGTGTTTAAACTGATATTGGCAAAATCTATAAATGTTGCACAAAGTTCCAAGTCAGACTGAAAGTACTACAAATCAATGATGTTCAATCAGCACCTTTTGGTGAGGTCAGACTTGGACCCTCTTCGCATCCACCTTGACTCACACGTGGTTTTATCTCTGCCACCCAAGACACCTACTTGATATCAAGTGACAGCAGAGGTCATTTATAAGAAAGTTCTGGAAAATTTCCCATCCACCAACCAGAGCTATGTTTATTGTAACAAAAACGCACCAGCTAGGATAGGATCACAGCTCCATAAAAAGCCTGCTGTGTGTTGGAAGCTAAAATGGGGTCTTTGAAAGCACAAGAGAAGAGACATTCTGGTAAAAATAATTAATAGAACCATGACAAAGATGACTATAGCCCAAGAGGATCTTTCAATATTGATTGAATTTGTGCCTGATGTCCCAGCATGACTGTGCATGGGGAAAGCCATCTGTATTTCATGGATCAGGCTGGCAGGCCACTCAAATCAGGCTTTAATCCAACTTCAAACCAAGAGAGCTGGGAGGAAAACAGCTTCAGACACTTGAGGTGACGGCCAGAAATGCTCTAGATGCTTGGCATGAGAAGGATTATCAATTTAACCTGGACTTTTCTCTCAGCCACACATCTGACCCGGAATCATAATCTGTTGTTAAAATACTTCCATCGTGTTTTGGGGTCTTTAATGTTCTAAATAAGTGATTTATTCTCTCTGAGATATATTTCCACACTAGTGCTTTGGGAATATTTCATGATCTGAAGATAAGATATCCATTTATGTGACTTAATAAGAAAGAGAAGAAAAGGAGAGGATGCGTACCATGTTTTCTGTTATGCAAGTTTTATTTGTACAAATATAAGCATTTAAATAAAACAAACATAAGGGTTAATGAATCTTCTTAACTACATTAAAGAATATACAGAATTGTGCCTGATTTTAAAAATATAAACTTCTAATTCAATTGGAATCTTTGTTTTCTCAATCTAAACTATTAATAATCACTGCTGAAACAAATCCCAAGGCTCTGTCCAGATCTGGGAACTAATTAACATTCAGTTAGCACTTGCCATATGCCTGTCACCATTGTAAGCGTGTAGTAACTGATTTAATGTTCATATCATCTTTCTTTATGGCTACCATTACTGTGCTCACTTTACAGGTGAGGTTCAGAGATTTATGCAACATGCCAAAGGTTACACAGCTGGACATAGCAGAACCAAGATTCCAATCTCCACAGGTAAGCTCCACAGCCTTCTGTCTTATCCAGCACTTTCTTAACCACCTTGAATGTTTCATTTTAAACTTGATACCTTATTGGCTCAGAATCTCTGCCCAACATTTTCCTAAAACCCTTTCCTACACTATACAACCCTTCCATTTGTTTAGAAATTCATCAGAGGAGAAATACTAAGTTGCTTTCTTTGTGTCATCATCAAAAATACAGCTTCCCAAATCTTTCAATTGAAAAAGTAGCCAAAAAGATATCTGAAGGACACAGAGATGGAGAAAAGGAGAGGAGATAGAAAGAGGAAGAGAGAGAAAGCTCAAATGAAATGAGTGTGTGTGCTAGCAAGATTCCTCCCAGTAGTTGTCTTTTTCCAATTAGAAGTGACTTTCACAGTTGCAGCACCACCTCTGTTCACCCCGGCTCACTGCCCTTCCAAACCATGTCCTCTGTTACTCTCAATCTATGTCGAATAGTCCCTCAGCTCTCATAATGGGACCAAATTCATGGCTGCTTCCTGATACAGATATGTCCTGTTATAAGGCTTGAAATTACATAATGTAAGTTTACTCCATTGTAAGTTTTACCAATGCATTTAACTTAACAAGGTTCTAAAACCATCATAAAGTTATTTACAACAGTTACTGAAAAAGATCATCTCTGAAAACAAGGAAAAGTTGTTCTTTCCCCTACACCCACCCACAGCCTGAGGTTCACCAATGAATGCACTCTCAGCTTCTGTCCTCCCAAGCATTTCATAAGATAGGGATTTTGGATTTTTTTACCTTTATGCACGTGCAATTAGCTTAAAAATGTCCACAAAACTTTGTAACTTGTAAGCCTTTTTTTTTCCTCCTTTACTGAACTGTATACTGAAATGTGGAATATGAAATATGGAAGGCTATAAGGTTCAGAATCAACAAACCTGGATATAAGAGTATCTATCCACACCAGACAAAATAGATGACTATGGAAGAATTAGAAAAAGGAGAATGATTGTGTGTGTGTGTGTGTGTGTGTGTGTGTTTGTGTTTTGCAGTTGAATATTGCATTAGTATCCCAGGGCTACTGCAACAAATTACTACAAACTGGGTAGCTTAAAACAGCAGAAAAATTATTCTCTCAAAGTTCTGGGGACCGGAAATCCTAAATCAAGGAACCAGCAGGGCGGCACTCCTCCTGAAGGCTCAAAAGGAGAATCTCTTACTCCCTCTCCCAGCTTCCAGTCCCTGGTTGGTGGCCGCATTATTCTAGTCTCTGCCTTGTTTTCTCATGGCTTTCTTCCCAGTGTCTTTCCATTTCTGTTTTCTATTAGGAGCTATCATTGGATTTAGGGCCCTCACACTAATCTAGGGTCTCTCATCTCAAGATCCTTACCTATATCTGTAAAGACTCGTATGCCAAATAAGGTCCCCTTCTGAGATTCTGGGGGTAAGACTTGGATATATATGTTTGAGACCCAATTCAATTCACTGCAAATGTGTTCTTGTTTATGTTACATGTTTCTCTGAATAATACCATTCCTTATAGTTATGGAGTTAAAACACCCTTTCTTTTATGAAAGGAGAGTAATTTTGTTTGTATATTGTATTAGTCTGTTCTGACATTGCTATGAAAAAAACTACCAAGACTGGGTAACTTATAAAGAAAAAGGGTTTAATTGGCTTATGGTTGTGAAAGCTATATAGGAAGCATGGCTCAGGGAGGTCTCAGGAAACTTACAGTCATGCAGAAGGGGAGCGGGGAGCCAGCATGTCCTACATGACTGGAGCAGGAGGAAGAGAGAGCAAAGGAGGATCCTTGAACAACCAGATCTTGTGAGAATTTAATCACTAGAATGCACTGGGGGATGGCGAAAAACCATTAGAAACCAGCCCCACGATCCAGTCACCTCCCACCAGACCCAACTCCAACACTGGGGATTACAACTTAACATGAGATTTGGGTGAGGGCAGAGTCATGCTATATATGTATGTAATATGTATTATTATATACATATATAATAATGATTTAATGTTCATATCATACATATTATATATGTGTATGTGTACATGATTGCCGTATTATATATGTATGTGTATATGTGTGTATGATTATATGTATGTGTATATGTGTGTATGATTATATATGTATGTGTTATATACATATTATATACGTATTACATATGTATGTGTATATGTCTGTATGATTATATGTACTTTTTTGACAAAATTAAAAATCAACAATCCAATATCAGTTGTCACAATAAAACAAAAATGCTCCAGGAAATCCCAGTCCAGATGTGATTACAAACCAAACCAACCCCACATTTCTGAGCCTATTTCCTTATCTTCAAATGTAATAATACCTGATTTTTATATATTTGACTTTCAAGTCATTTGCACTTTTGTACATAATACATGGGGACCTCTGAACACGTTTTCTAAAACACATCTCTGACTTTCTTACACCAGAAGACCAATAAATATTTGAAGCTATTCTCTAGTGACACTGCCTGCGATTCAGGTGTTCAATTGGGGCATTTCACCATCTTTTTTTACAGTAGGTACTGTGGACTGAATGTTTGTGTCCCTGGCAAAATTCATATATTAAATCCCTAATCTGCAAGGTGATGGTATTTGGAGGTGGAACCTTTTGGAGGTGATTAATCACGAGAGCGAAGCTCTCAAGACAGAATGTGTGCCCTTATAAGATGAGATACAAAAAATCTTACCTTTCTTTCTGTCCTCTGTGTGAGGACATCTTGAAAAGACTATCATCTGTAAACCAGGAAGAGGGCCCTTTTCAGACACTGAATCTTCTGGCACCTTGTTTTGGACATTCCGGCCTCCAGAGCTGTGAGAAATAAATGTCTGTGGTTTAAGCCACCTGGCCTATGGTATTTGTTATGATAACCCAAACTGACTAAGACTGTAGGGTTTGCATAATTATGTGAATATTTTGTTTTGCATTTAACAATATGTTTTGAAATAAGAAAGTGATAACGTGAAAATAAGACTCAGTCTCAAACCTAATGGAACTAGACACAAGGAAGAGAAGTAGGTAGGCTGAAAGGCTGACTTTTTAGTCTCCATTGGACACACAAAGTATGCTGATGTGAGTCTAATTTGAAGTAAAATGACAGAATTAATAGCTATATATAAGTGGTGGATAAATAGCTTCAATCATTACATCAACAACGTGCATCATGTTGCAGGTTCATCATGCATCTTGAATAAATTTATTTCCTTCATGTAATTGTCATTTCCAATGTCTGACATATTTAGGGATTTTAACGTGGTATGAAAATAGGGCACTTTCTGTGGTTATAGTCATAATCATAGCAACTGGATTAGTAGTAGCAGAAGTTCCATTATTAGTAGAAATAGAAAAAAAAATACAACCGCAGTAAAGTAAAATAACCCTACTGTATTATATTAAATGTGATAATGCACACAATGTTCTATAACATATTAAGCTTGAGACAAATGTTAATTATTTTCTGCATTGTTGTATCGTCTCCATTTTGCAATAAATGCTCAATTATGCATTGATTAAGTAGGGATGTCTTATTGACCTGTTTGGTAACTTAGTTCTTATTCATACTTTTTATTTACTAATCAGAAAATTAAGCTCTTCAACCCAAGGTCAGGCCTCAGGAAGGGGTGGATGAGAGCCAAATTTAACCTGCAGCTGGTTAATGATTTTATGTTTGAATATAAAACCTGCAGGCTTGACATGCAGTCACCTTCCCTTTGCCTTGTAGCTGAGTGTTCTACATGTTTATGTCATATAGCCCCTGCAATAATTCGTATTTGAAGCTCTGGGTAAGTGGTTAGGAAATGACCAGCTGCAGGAAACAATGGGAGTGAGCCTTATTTCCTCAACTGTAAGGAATTCCAGTATGTCTAGAGGTTAGTCATGACCTCTTCTTGCTCAAGATTCTGCTGTGATGAGATAGATCATTGCCAATTCACGAAGGCCACTTTACTAAATCTGGGATGTCTGATTTAGTGCCGGCAGGAATCCCTTGCCTAACTATCACACATAGTCTACTCTCCCTGGAGTCCTTCTTTATCTGCTGTTGCTTTTATTCTTTTCAAATGTATGATTAAAGGAGTTGATATGAGAGTTATTTGAAACTAGAAATATAAAGGTAAATATATAAAAACTTTAGATCCAGAGCTGAGTCTACATCAAGTATTAACATCTGGTTCTAAGTCAAGCAAGGTTTTCTTTCAATCGTATTTATTCATGAACACTTTCAGAAACTATTATGAAGCCAAATGTATGCTAGCCAAGCCAGTCCGCTCTATGATGTCTCCTGCGGTTTTTGCTGAATAGTAGTGGAATAAAATGGACTTGTGCTTTGTTCTTTCTTTGTTTGTTGTTAGAAAATGCTCTCTTTCAAATCTGAACTCGATTAAAATAGTCCTTCTGAAATACATTAACCTGAGTTCCTTTCATATAAATGTGTGAGTTGGACACGAGGGAAAATAAATTATGGGTCAGGAAAGTCCCCAAAATGTAACCTAAATGAAAGATTTATCTCATTTAGGCCATTGAAGTCATCATCACTCCTTCTCGGGGAGACGGAAACTTGACATTTTATCTTTGTAAGAGTTTTGGGCTGAGTAATAAACTTTATTGAATAAATCCCAGTACCCATTAAAAACTCTTGAATCAGCTCTCTTGTAATAATTACATTGATATAACATCTAAGACAATGATTTGCCCTCATTTCTTTATCATATTCCTATTCCATTTTTACACAGAATAAAGAAGTATGTGCATATTTTAGTGAATTAAAGGACATAATCAGGACATTGGAGATAAAGTATGATTTTAAATCATCTTAAAGGAGTTATCTGTAGTGGTACTAAATTTTTTAAGCTAATCTAGAACCAAAAAAGGCTTGTATATATCTTCAGGAGATAAGAAGTTTAGATGAATTATTCTGAGAAATGAGGCTTACTTGAGCTCTTTATTTTCCTCCAGTAACGACTGGCAGATATCAAAGTATTATGTTATAAAGTTAAAAAGCACGGCCAACATATACATAGAATGATTCTCATATAAAATTATTCTCATGAAATTCATATAGAATGAACATACATCAAAATCTAACTCATTAATGATAGAACCAGAAGAATGGTAGATCCAATAAGCATTTGAGGACCAAAGGTTTATAAATGCACTCAGGTAAAGCATACTGAAATAGTTGACTAAGTTAAGGACAAAGCTGGTTAAGTCTTACAGTGTTTAGTGTTTGGAGTTTTCTTCTCTGTAGCACAGATATTACTTGTATCTCTACAGGAAGAAAACTATGAGTTAACATGTAACCTCCTGGACTTTAGGCTCTAATCAATGGTGAAAAGCAAACTAGATAAAGGTAAGTCCCCTAGAGAATTAAGCATTGCTTAGAAGTGCCAGTGTTAAAATTTGACACTAAGAGAACATGTAGTCGTTCTTTTGCCTTTTCTCCAGTTTGGTGTAAGTTTTTTAAATAGTTCTTTCAGTGATCATAAATAACCTTGAAAGATTATTTTTGTTGACAAAAAATGCTGCTCTTATTCTTGTTTTGATGAATTAAGTTATAGATGTGCAGCAAGGGGTGTTAACTAACCATATTAACTTCCTTGCTAATGGTCAGCAAATTCAGAGGCTCACAGGGTGGAGCAAGAACAGAGTCCAGAGAATTAAGTTGGACTGCAAAATTCATAAGGAATCTCAGATTGCATTTTCAATAATATCTATTGTCCTTGAGGATTTAAAAAAAATATTGCTTCTATTGGATTTTCTATTCCAAGGCTAGGAAACCAAATGCAAACCTGAAACATTCATATCTACGGGTTGCACCTGCATTTCCTATAAATTTCGGAGAATTCCTTTCTCCTCAGAGTTTGCCAAATCAGATTAGGTTCTGCCTGTCCATAAAAGCCGAGACCCTTTAAGACAGAGCAGATGCTGCTCCAGTTTCCGGGGAAGGTTTTGTGAGCATCAGTTCCACATATGAAATACAATCCATATTCCTTAATGATGTGTTTGTCATATCTAATTACAATGAGATTTATTCTCCAATACATTACCTCAGGTGTAGCCTCAATTGCAGCATCAATTTGTCCAATTATATCCTGGTTAAAAGGAGATCAAATTCTGGCAAATAAGTACATTTTCAAGAAAATAAAGAGACTCAGAATACATACATATGAATTTAAATATATATGTATATGTATATAAATTCATATATATGAATATACAAATAATATGTCTTTATGAATAAATTTTAAAAATATATAAAATATATAAATTCAGAGTCTGAGAGAATGAGATATCATTCACAAAATAAGGATTAGAGAGATATTCAAATGAGAAGAAACAACTTTTTCTTTTAAATAGGACAATTGAACACAGCTAATACCATCAACATTCTAAAAACAAACAAACAAAAAATAAGCACAATTAGATTTCTCTCATTCATTCCATTCTTTACTATGTAAGTGAAAGTTTGATCTTTTGGGTTTGAGGTTAGCAGTAAGCTTCCATGAAGTCGTCTGCTTCTGAATGAAAATGGGTCCTGGAAATCTTGACTCAATCCCTTAGACTATCTGAGAGTTATCTAAGTGATACTAGCTCAAGCTTGAAAGCCTGTTCCCATCAGTTTATTTGTCAAAATATCAATAGTCAAAAGCGCCTTGTAGAGTTCTTTTAACTGAAGCATGTAGACTGTTCTTCTTTGTTAAAAGCTTGATTTCTAGCCTGTGGCTTATAACAAAACCTTCAGTTATCAAACCCAAATGGATGTGGTTAGTTTATTATGGTAATCAACAATATGAGAACAGAGGAGAGTGAAATTCTCTACTGAGTTATAAGATTCAGATCAATGTTTCCTCTGAAGGTAAAAACATGCCAAGGCCAGCAAGGGCATGACAAATCTATGATATTTATAATCTTCAAAATATCTGTACTTGCTGTATGTTGCGTACATAGAATTAGTTTGGAGTAGGCTGAGCTTTTCCTTTTATTTGGTAAACTCTTAGCATGCAGCTCTTATACTTGCTGGAACAGCTAAGAAACAGGGGACATACTAATTAAGGAAACCGAGTTAGTTTTTACATCTCTCTTGATATAATGTAAAATAAGAAATTATTTTAGTATTGACTGAAATCTAGTTTTACATGTAAAAGATATTTAACACACATACACATTTCATAAATATGGAGTTTGATCTTGATAAGGCAAAATTAAAAGATTTATCAAAAGGTATTTGGTCTCTTGACAAAGATACAGGCATAGGTCTGGAGACTATTAGCTAGATTACCAGCTCATCAAAGTAACACTGAAATATTTGAAATAAACTTAGAATGTAAAACAATTAGAAGGAAACTTAGCTCTTTCAGAAGTGAGGAAATTAAGTCCTTCTCTTTTTTTCATCTTTTAAATCATGGACATAAAATTCTGTACATAGCACAAGAAATTAATCTAGTGAGATAGAGAATCTGCTATCTGCGTGGACGATGCAGAATGTAAAGACTAATCTTTTACTATCTCTTTAGAGGTTACTAAATACTTCAAGACCATTTGTCATTTTAACATAGAGAAAACATTCTAATTTGCATTAATATAATATTTGGCAGTAAAGGAATGATAAACTATAAAAAACTAATCAAAATGAGTCAAATTTGCAACATTTTGACATATTTTATATTTCCTATAATACTTTTCAATTGTTAGAAACAAACACAAATAAGATTCACTGTTTTCAAAACTTTTGTAACTTGCTGTAAAAACTCATTTTGTTTTTTATAATAATTTCATATTGGAAGAATCTGATTCTTAATATATGACAAAACTACTCTCTTTATCCCTTGAAAAGCAAAAATACAATTCATGAATCATATACACTCTTGTATTACTTTGTCTTATTTAGAAGCTCTCCAGATCTCTCTTTCAGTATTGTATCTTACTTAGAAAGTTATTCAGATGTCCAAAGATTATTTACCCCCTCAATTTCACGTTATATAAAGGGTTCAAGTTAACTAAGGTTTTTGGAAATAATATTTAATTAGATACAGTTTAGAACACACGTGATGTTAATGTAAAAATGTCAGGACTATAACTTAATTAAACATATCATTTTACATTTTGTTAATTTAAATGTTTTACAGAAAGACTATCAGCTTATCTTAGAACTAAATAAGTATAAGAACTTTAAGACATTCATAATTATAGTCTTTTCATGGAAAAAGATGCACAATTTTAAAATGTTACAACATTTTTCAAAAAGTTATTAAGAAATGAAATGTATACTTGCATTATGTGCCACATTTTTAGCTATTTTTAAACCAATATTACAAACCAGTCTAAAGAGTCAGCTTGATTAGATGGACTAACTTCTTATGAAAAGGCTTCTGAGCTTTTATTTTCTATGAAAGAAATATTATTTCCTTTAAGGTCTGGCACATTTAAGATATTATAACTTCAGTTTTCTTATTTTCTTGGGATTCTGGAAATATTAATTAATGCTAACACTTAAAACAGATATCCTTTATTTTGCGAGAATTTATAACTAAATTTATTAGTGCTCTTCAGAGGTAAGGAAATATTTCACATTTACACAAGAAGGAGTATGGTGTTGTTCTGTGACAGACACTTAGATGCACAGAAAGGAAGCAACTTTCACCGTGCATCTTCAGCAGGAGGTCAAGTTAATTATAGAGAACAAAACCCATCGGTTCAGATTGCAAAGAAAAGTTTCACTCTCCAGTGGTTAGGAAATTATTTTTTAAATTTACTTTCAGTTCACAGATAGACAGGTATACAAATGAAAACGACTAACAAACTCAATTAGGTATGGACAGACTAACAGACCTTACCAAAAGCCAAAAAAAAAAAAAAAAAAGAAATTAAACAAACTAACAAAGAAAACTCCACAGAATTAGGAGTAAGGGGAAGGCAACAACAAAATTAAGAATCAGTACGGGTAAAGCCCTAGCATTGCTTGGGATTTACTCCTAGGACCAAAAGAAGACCCCCCTAGGATTAAACAGCCCATAGGTGCATTTCTCTGAAAATCAGCTTTGACTGGCCCTGGCAGTTGAATCCATTTGGGCATGTCAGTGGAAATTCCTCCAAAAATGTCCATGTATAATTTCTAAAAAGTGAAAAATATGAATCTTATATAAATATTAAATACATATACTCAAAAATTTAACTTATTGAGTGAAACAGCATTATGAGAAAGCTGATTCAAAAAGCACTTGAGAAGCAAAGTATATATAGTTCATCAGGAAAAGCATACTGAAAGTGTTTGCTAAAATAAAGGCATACTGAAAGTGTTTGCTAAAATAAAAGAAAAATTGGTTAATGTCCTACTGGGCAATGAAACAATATCATTTGGGATTATCTTCTCTACCTGCCAAAATTATTTGTATCTCTGCAGACAAAAATCTCTAAATTAACATGAAATGTGACAGATTCTAGACTGTCTAATCTATAGTAGAAAGCAAATTAAAAAACAATGCCTCTAAATAATTCTTTGACTGTGTATCCAGACTTTCTTGGGAAGACTAATATCTTTTGATTGTTGAGAACAGGAATTTTAGGGACCAAAGACTTAACATTATACTGATTCTAAGTAGTCCATATTCATTAAGAAAGTGGACATTTCTGTTGTAAATGATGTAAAGATTGAATGAAGATCTGGGAGTGGAAATGCTTTCATATTCAACCATGCCTTATTTTTTTATAGCAAGAACTCTGGAGAGCTATTAGAAAGTGGCCAAGTCAAGTACCTTGGCTTCAGTCTTCCTTTTGCCATTGTAGCTCTTTCTAATTAATACCTTCTGAAAATTTTGTGCCCACTTAACTTTTATACTGAAATGCTCATTATGTTTATGTCACAAATCTTGCCCAAGTGCATTTAGTTGCAGAACATAAAGCCACTGCCATAAACACAGATACCTTTAAGGTCAATGATAATGGAATGATATATATTTTCTCAAAACAACTTTAAACAATATTATGGGAAACCTTGTTAGACAACACACCCTCTCACACACCAACAACACACATGCACATCCACTCCGATAAATCAACTAAAAATTCTTTCAAAATTATGATGGTTATTTTTATTATTTTGTGTATGTCTCCCCATCCTCAGAATTTCTAATGAACATTTGTCATTTGTTTAACTGAATGCAATATTAGCCAACTGCTAAAAGTTTACTCTCTGTTTCATTTTGATCTCCTTCAACCCTCGACCTGGTTTGACACGCTATGCTGAAATGTTAAAAATGTTCCAGTAAAGTCTCTAAAACACCTGCAAGCTGCTTGGGCTTGATTGCAGGCAGCTGATGTTAATTGCAACAGGAGCACTGGCTGTTTTTTTTTCCCCCAGACTTTCTAGCTAACTCATAGAAATAAGAGTTAAGGAAGACCAATTGGATCACTCTTCCACTGTCTCATTACTGTTCCGAAGAATATAATTTCCAGGGCATCCAGTTCAAAGGATGAAACTTCAACATTTTGTGGGACAGTTTCTATCTTATTCAAAGGCACTGTGGGAAATACTTCCTCAGGTTCATAAAAGCTTTCCATTACTGAATTTCTTCCTATTTCTTCTCATTAGATTCCTCATAATGTTAAGTAATTTATTTTCACTGCAGACATTTGAGGCGCATACCGCCATAAGGAATTCTTATGATGCTCTTTATTCAAAGAGGTAAAAAACCTGATTTCAGAACTCAACCCATGGTTGTATATCTAACCCCAAAGTTTTTCCCAACAAAGGAGATTCTCTTTAATTACATGATTCCAAGTCTTAGAAATGTGTTCTAGCTTCTGAAATTATTTCAAAGCTCACAGGAAGGTTGCAATAAGCATGAGTGAGGATAATAAGGGTCATTATGAAGCCTCTTAATAATTGAAGAGTGAAAACCTTTGGGTGGAGAGTTCCAAGCGCAAATGACTTTAATTTTTCATGTTTCTTTCTAGGAGGAACCTACCTTTTGTGGTTCAATGACATGGCTAATGTGGGCTGTATGATTCTTCTCACGGAGTTCTGTCTCCCAAAGTATTACTCATTTTTCTGTTTGACTTTTCCATTGATTTTTCACTGATACTTTTCTGATTAATGAGACCCCTGTTATGAATTATGAAGCATTGTGAGAATGCCTTCACATATCTGTGGATTATATCTGTGGCTTAATTTTTATCTTGTCTAGAGCAATGAGGGACTCTGGCTTCTCAAGAGACTCTCAGTGTGGAAACCTTCCTGAAAGCTCTGTGTGGAGGTGGTAAACTGCCCTGAAATAGACTTCTTAGAGAAGGAAGCAGAACAGAATGTTCACATAAAAGTGCTAGGTTGGATAATAATCATATTTAGCACTTACATAACAGTTTTCATTTCCCAAACACTTTATAAACAGCAACTAAATAAACCTTTCAACATCTCCATTAAATAGATAAATAAGGACTATTATCTTAGCGTTCTGTTTGGTGGAGAAAAAAAAGTCTGTACTCGTTTATAACTGCAGGAGATTATTTCAGAATAATGATTCCAACTCCAGTGTCTGTAAGCCAGTCTCAAGCTCTACCTGTTCCAATTTTCTTTTCAAGGCAACTGATTAACTGGTGCTCATGTTGGTCATTGTGAAACTGCAGTCAAAGCCATTTCTCTGCAGCAATCTAAGTTCAAAGAGTTACTCAGAGATGAGTGCCTGGGAAGTTTCCATTATAGGCCTGACTTGATAAAGGAAAAAGTAAATAAGTACCTGAAATATCAGGAGGATGTGAACTGCCGAAGCTTGTCTCAGTTCCTGAGATCTTCCTCAGTTAACATTAATAATGCTTCCCAGCCAGATAATGAATCCCTCACCAAGGCCTGGTGGAAGATGGCATACTGCTTGCATTTGGTGAGCCTCCAAGGTTGCGATTCTTTCAACAGAAGCATATTGATTTCCTTTCTTAATGTTTTCTCAGAGTCACAAAGTGTCACTGCCTACTTTTTCCAGGCTCCCTGAAAATTTTTTAACATGTTTTCTGCTTGCTCTACTTCCTGCTGTTCCTTTTCACTGAAAAAAGAATTTAATAGCCTGTTTTGATTCAAAGAAGGCATGTGAATGTACTTTTCTGCAACTGAAGTACAATTTGTTTACAAATGTTGGCATGGCACAAACGAACCATTATATGACTTCCTTCACTATTTGATGGCTTTGTTCTTAAAAACGTTAAAGTACCAAATCAGTTCTCATTTATGTTATCCCTTTTAAGCTAAAGCCTTCTTAATATGGACAGAGTGGTGGTTGAGGGTGCAGGCTCTGGCATCAAACTGCTTTGCCAAGTTGTTTAAATCTCTTAGTCTTAGTTTCTCAAGAGTAAAGTGGAACCATTGACAATATTGATGTGAGCAGGTTGTTATGGGGATTAATGAAATTATGTGTTTGAAGTGGGAGCACAGAGGTGGGGCTATGGAAGGGCTCAATAGGTACTAGGGGTCATCTTTACCACCACCATCACCACCATCATCATCATCAACCTCATCATCATCTGGCAATGGTACAATGTAAGAACAGAAAAAAAATTGTCCTAAGAAAGACTGTAATCATAAACCTGGGATTATCTGAAATCTGCACAATTCATCTTAGTTTTCCTTGATCCCTCAAGAATTGGGTTAGCCATCATCACAATAGAAGCATGAATTCCTAGGATTTAGAAGGATAATGTTATGATGCTAGGGTAAGTGAGGCTTTAACTAGAAAACTCAAAAGGAGTTCAGGTTTATTTTATCTTAACAACTGGGTACAAGAAGAGAATGAATTTCCGGAGTGTCTGGAAAGCTCTGGGATCCAGAAGTAGGTAGAGAGGAACTTCCAGCAGTGGCAGATGAGAAACAAATGCCTCACACCCTTAAGAGCTTTAGAAGGTCAAGTCAGGTACATCCTGGAAATCTAGAGGAATTTTGATTTCTCTAGGGCAGAAGTCAGCTGTTTGAAGTTGTCAGCCTCCATGTGGATGGTAGCCCAGGAGGGGCATAGGCACTGTGGAGGAGCCACCAGGCTGTGGCTGCTCGGCAGGGCCTAGACAGCATAGGAGGTCACTGTGTTAATTAACGTGAGTGGCACTTTCTACCCCTTGTGTTCTCCCAAACAGCCACAACTATGGGAAGTGGGGCAAACTCAATGAGAATCAATGAGACTTCACCAAAGATACACAAAGTGAAGAAGCCTGGAGTGATATAGGTGGTCAAAGTCTTATTCTGTCTCTTACAGAATCCAAGAAATTTTAGGGGCTGAACTTGTGGATGAACTTTGAAAGAATTTGGATATTGGAGTAAGCTAGTAGGCACATGGTGTTACTGATATTTACAATTCATTTCTTAATTCCTTTATTTATATGTTCACTTTGAAAATACTTATTGAATGAAACACATAAGAGTATGCCTGAGACATTTGGATTATGGTTCTACACACAGCTAGTTATACATTTTGTATTGTGTACTTAGAAACTAAAATAAATCAAAGTGCACAAAAAAGAATCATGGAATTAAAAATATTGTATCTCTTTTTCTTTCCTTGTCATATTCCAGAAAAGTGAAACACTTATTGTGAAAACATTAGGTTTTTATCAAATATATAATATAGGGATACTCTCTCTTTATACTTGATTCAAAATATAGAGAAGTGATTAGAACAAAACATAAAAATCTTTTTTATCTGCTCACATTTTTCCCAGCCTTGAAGCAACTACTGTCAATGATTCTGTGTGCTATTAATCTTCCAGTATGCACGTGTATGTACATAATTATATACAGTATAAATAAGATTACATTGTACATATTAAGAGACTTGCTTTGATAATGAGTCTTAAAGATCTTTTCACATCAATATTCATACCTTCATCATATTCAATAAAATGTTTTCACTTTAATTATTTACTAGTTAATATGTATTTTCCCTTACCTTTTTCTAACTCAATAAATGATACAAAGAACACTTTTATATATACATCTTTGGGTACGTGTAAAGTAGAATTACTAGGTCATAAGCAAAACACAGTTGTAATTCTGATATATACTGCCAAATTAGCTTCCAAAAGACAACCAATCTTTAATTCTACTAGCAGTGTTTAAGACCAGGGAGAGAGTGAGGATTGTTGAAATTTAATGACTTTTTTTCACACTATTTACAAGATTGGTTTAGGATATGTGTTGCTATTGATCAAAGGATTCATTGTAGAATTAATGCTGTGATACTTTCTTCTGTCACTTTTACAATCAGCATTACTATTTTATAAATATAAGTATTGTGTAATATCTTTTCATTTTCTTTTTTTTCCCATCTTTTACAAAGGGGAAACCAAGATCCAGAGGGAGTAGTTGAAAAGTGCCCAAGTTTTTATGGAAGCCAGAAGTGAACCCACCAAATTCTATTAAGTGTCTGGCAATTAGGGCTAAATCAGTAATTGAGTGACTATATATATATATACACACACACATACACACATTTTTAGGAGTCTACACAAAATATCCTATTTAGATATAACAACTGAAGCAATGAGTGAAAGGAACTCTGAGATCTAGACAAGGCCATTGACATGTAGCAAATAGACAAATTGGGAAATAACATAATAGTTGAATAATAAGCTTCAAGATGTATGAAACAGATGGATGAAAGTGAAGTTAAATAGAAATCCTTTGATAATTGGGATGCAATCTATGGGCACCACATGGCATGATTCATCTTCATGGTTTTAAACCAGTGGTGAAAATGAGGGATAACACTGGGTTCAGTGTAGTCTCATGATTCTTTGCTCACCAGCGACAATTCTCCTGCCTTTACCAAGAAATTTAGAGGACTGACGGAAACTGAGAAAACAGATAACATGTAAAATCCTTATAAATAATAAGGAATTAATCATTCTTATAGTAAGATGTATTACCGACACATTTTCATTATTTGTATCACGGTAACTCTGTGATATGAGTAGGGGTGATAGTAGCACATTCCACTGATAGGGGAGAAAGCTGAGATATAGAAGAGGTACTTCCTTATACCAATTATGTTATTAATCAGCAGAAGACACAACCACCTAAATTTAGGCTTTCTGATTCCTTATCCTGTGTTCTTCCTGATATTAATACCCTGCCTGCTATTCCAAAGCAAAGCTTTTGAGTCAATCAGTTTAAATATCCCAAAACTTCATAGCATGACCCTATTATTACTTATGGAATTGAGTTTAACATAACATGGGGTATCTTTGCACCTCATAAAGAGGTCTAGTTATTGAAGTTCAAAAAGGTCCTTGTTACAGAATAGTGTGCCCGGAAGATATCTAACAGCATAGGTCACAAGAGAGTTAGTATCATAGAGGAAGGACTCCAGGAAAGAGAAAGTACTTCTTAACAGATGAAAGCAGAGGGTATGTCTGTTAATACCTCAGCTGGATCGTCCCTCAGATTTTCTAAATTGTCTGATCATATATTCTACTCTTGAGCTTGTTTGAATATTTCTTTTCTAGGAGCAATAATATATGTGCTTTTCTTCTGGAAGAAGGTGGGCATTACCTGAGTTTAATTACGTTTTTCTGGAGATTTTTAAAGTCAGGTTTGTGGAAATTCATGATGTATAGTCTCTGATCATTTATCTTTTGTTTTCTGAGATGGATGAGTCCATACAATCCTAATTGAAAGGAAAAGTAGACGTAAGTTGATGCCTTAGTATCACGGCCTCATCTTTGCAAATTTTAATTCCACTATGCTGATTGAGAGATATTAAAATGACCTAAATATCTCATAGTATGTCAACAGAAAACTAAATTATTAAGTTTCCTCTTATATTAAACTAAGATTTGAGTGGGTGCTCAGTAAGGTTTCTAGGAGTCCTTTTGTTCCATGTCTCCTTTTTAATCATAGTACCCAGCATTGTGCATGGCAAAGAGAAGAGCTCATTAACTTGTGATGCACAATCATTTGTTTGAGTAGAATATTTGCAATGCTTTAAAATGTCTTCCTTCTTCCCTCCCTCTCTCCCTTCCTTCTTTCCTTCCTCTTTGTTCTGCATTCAATCATTCATACTTTGTACATTCAATAAATCTTTATCGAACATCAATACTGGACCTTTATCCTTCCTTTTTCTGGAAATCCAGAAGTTACTGAAATATCCTAGTAGATAGCTGTAATAACCACTACACAAAGTTTATAGCTTACAAAACTGAGATTTCAATCTCAATCTTGTATTTAATGGGGGGATTTAGACTTTGTTAATTTCATCTGACAAATGGAAAAGGTGAGAATTAAGTAATGTACTCAAGGCCACTGGGTCAACAGCAAAGCCAAGACTTGAACACAATTGGTCTAATTCAAAATCCTTGTTTCCTTCCTCTGTGCTACACGGCCTCTCCAAAAACTAAGCAGCAGGAGCCGTGATAAAACCAATGTTGCCTCTGGTTTTCTGGAGAAGACTACATAGGCCATGGCCTCATCAGGAAATGCATGCTGTCTTCCCTCCTTTAGATTTTTATTATAAGGACAATTGTATATTGTTCTGGTGTGTAGAAGGGTGCAGTCATTTCAAAATAAAGATTTTTTTGACTTTCCTTGCTAGCAGATGCCAGTTTTCCTTTCCTTCCTTGAACCCCACTTAGGTTCCTCATCCTACCACTAGGCCCAAATTGACACTCATAGCTCAGATTTTCCCCGTCAGTGTCTTAGTTTTTAATAACTTTCCTACCCATTATCCTATATCCTATAGTTGTCACCATAAATCAAGTTTTTCTTTCTATACATGCTATTCCTTTAAATTGTAATTAATCCTGGGAAAGGACAAAACAGTGTTGTTGGCTTTGTACTGTCCCCACTATAAAGCAAATCTGTCAAGGCCAAGGCTCTGCAGGGGTTGGGGCAACCTACACAACCTCCTTTTGTGAAAAGATGAAATACTGTAGGTACTAGTTAGTTCTACATCAGCAGACATGTAAAGTTTAATTTTTACCCTCTTTTTTAATTCCCTGATTATTCTAATCACAGCTTTTAAAAAAGTCTTTTTTTTTTTCTTTAAAAATCAAACACAACAGTTTAGAACATAAGTCATATTTGTTGGAATGGTATAACTGGTATAATTCTATGAATTCCCATTAAAATTCAGGTTAGCTTCTTATCATTAGAATATGCACTGCATAGCCTAAAATTTTAAAGAAACTTTAGTTGGTTTTCAAATCCAGCCACAGTTAGAATCAGTAAAGAAGTTTTTTCCTTTTTTTTAAAGAAATAGCAGTGCCCATTTGTTCTTCCCAGAGGCTCAAATTTAAATGGTCTTGAGAGAGGTCCAGACATTGTATTTGAAAATCCCACAGGCGGTTCTGATGGGAAGCTGGAATGGAAGATTATGAGAAATACAGAGCTCATGAACCGCAGGCCTTCCGCCCCTTGTATGGACCCAAGAGTTTCTGTGAGAAATAGCCAGAGCGTGAGTTCCAATTTAGATATACCGTCCAGTGTATTTCAAAGAGGAGACCAAAGGCACTCTCTTTCAGCAACTCATTTGATTGTTACTGAATCAGAATATCTACAGTTAGGGCTTGAAGTTTCGGGCTTTTAAAGGATCCTTTACGCCTTTAACGTCTCACATCCCTTTTTAACCTAGAGCATCTTTTTATAAATGCCATTACCCTATTGAAATGATCAGACTGGTTGCCTTATAACATGTTCCACCTTTTGAATTTGTCTAATTGTTTCTTTGTGGTGTCGTTGACATTGTACCCCCAGATTTCCTACAAACTGGAAGTCAAGTTTCTAAGTTTACTTGAATTCTGGTTGAACATTTTGAGCAAGAACATCTCAGAAGTATGTTTTATATTAATACATCATATTCCTTCCTGTAAGATTCTCCCTGGGGCCTGAAAGCGTAAGTGGATGAGTAACTTCTCCCTTCTCAGGCCCAGCCCAAGGTGCAAGGCCACTTGCATCAGCAGCCTGCGCTAGCAAAACAGCAGAAGCAGGAAAAGAGCCGGCCGGACGACACGTACCCCTGAAGGTCAAGAACGTAGCAGTTATGTCAGACTAGGACACTTCCTGTTTACAGGAGACTATAAAACCTTTGCCTCCTCCTCACTTGGTGCTGATGCCATTTTAGGCCTCAGCCTGCGGGCACCCAGGTGCTTATTAAAACAGCATGTTGCTCCACACCACCTCATGTTGTCTGTTGGCACACTCTCAGGGTTCAAACTGATACAAAAACCTTATACTTCCTATCAGTGGGCACCCCACGTCCCACTTTCCCACTGTTAGCTGTGCTGTTTTCACTCCCAGGTTAAACTGATGGTGGCCAGATTCATCCATTGTAAAATTGAATTAGCCTCAACTTCATCAGGAAGTAATGAGGCTTTGACATCACACACTTAGCCAATTTCCCATCAGCCTTTCACCTAGGAGTATTGAAATGATGAATCAACGATGAATCAGTTATTTTTATTAAGGGCTATAAACTGGTGATATTCTATTATTTCTTCTACATTATCTCTCTTCGTCTAGAGAAAGAAGAGTGATCTTTTCAGAGGTGAATTAGATTATGTCACTCTTCTGTTCCATCCCACCCCAGTGACTTTTTTCTCTACTAGAGGCCTCCAAACACCCCTCCCCAGCAACCAGTGTCCTCACTGATTTTTGTCTCCCATTACTCTCTTCCTTACTGTTGCCACTCCAGTCTCCTTGCTGGAAGGTGCCATGCATCTTCTGATGCATCACTGTTCCCTCTACCTGCAGTGCTTTCCCTTGGCTTCCTTCCACTATTATTTCAGGTTCCTTCTCTAATATTACCTTATCAGTGAGTCCTTCTCTTACTCCCTTATTTTAAAATAGCAATCTTTCCAACACGTTCTTGCCTCTTTCTGACTTAATTTTCTCTAAAGTACTTATCTTCTACTGGCATGTTATATATTTACCTATTTGTTTCCCTCTTTTCAACCTCAATGAGATGAATGAATGATTAAAGTGAATGGTGATGTTCAGAAGAGCTAAATAGCAGGACAAATATCACTCATCAAATTAGTAAGAAAAAAAGTATAGTCTTAAGAACTGTCAGCTGGGAACTGGCCTGGAACAAAGAGTTAGACCTTAACGTTCTCCTGTTGAATATAAACAATTTTATTGAATACATATCAGACAAGGTCATTCTGAGACCATGATGGAGTGAGACAAAAAACATACCCCTCCATAATTATGTCTGAGCACAGACAAAACATGAACAGTATGCAGAACTATGCAGAACACAAAGATGTCCAAACGTCCCTTCCCCCAACTAACACTTGTCACTTCTGTTTCCTTTCCAAGGACAGCTTTAGTTCTGCTTCCTTCCTCTTTCCTCCTGGATATATAAATTTTCAAGGTACTTGCACTAGTTTCCTATGGCTGCTGTAAGAAATTACCACAAGCTGGTCGCTTCAAACAATGTAAATTTATTTGCTCACACTTCTCAAGCTCAGAAGTGTGAAATCAAGGGATCAGCAAACTTGCCTCCAAAGGCTCTAGCGAAGAATTCTTCCTTCTCTCTTATGACTTCTGCTGGTTCTGGCCATACTTCTTGTGGCTTCCAGTCTCTGCCTCTGTATTCAATCACACCAGTCTCTGCTTCTATATTCACATGGCCTTCTCCTTTTTTTTGGACTGAGTCTCGCTCCTGTTGCCCAGACTGGAGTGCAGTAGCAGGATCTCAGCTCACTGTAACCTCTGCTTCTGGGGTTCAAGGGATTCTCCTGCCTCAGCCTCCCAAGCAGCTGGGACTACAGTCATGAGCCACCATGGTCGGCTATTTTTTTGGTATTTTTATTAGAGACAGGGTTTCACTATGTTGGCCACACTGGTTTCAAACTCCTGACCTCAGGTAATCCGCCTGCCTCGGCCTCCTAAAGTGGGGGAATTGCAGGCATAAGCCACCATGCCCAGCTGGCCTTCTCGTTTTATGTCTGCAGTCAAATGTCCCTCTACCCTCATAACACTCATGATCACATTAAGGCCTCACCTAGATAATTAAGGATAATCTCTCCATCTCAAGATCCTTAACTTAATCACATCTGCAAAGACCTCCTTTTAGAAAAATATGGTAGCACCCACAGGAACAAGGGAATAATACCTAGATATCTTTGGGGAGGGGGAATTATTCAGCCTAACACATATCCTGTTATACATCTAGGTATGACCCAATCCACAGTAAAGCACTTCTTTCTTGAACCATCATGACTGACCCTGCCATAGCCATCTACCCGAAGCTAAATGTTTATAACTAATCCCTACTAATATATTTTTAAGAATATACACTCATGGTTCCCAATGTTATATGGTCTCTCTTATTATAAGCAATAAAACCAGGTTTGTATAATACAGGTGGATTTCTGGTAGTCTCTCCCTAGTGGGTATGGATACCAACATATGTGTCTTGCATTTATCCATCGCATATTCAGACCTCAGAATTTCAATTGCTTGGCTTTTTTTCCCCTTAAAATATCTTATAATCAGTGAGAGAGCTAAGTCAGTGGTTTCCGTGGGGCATGAAGGGTTGGCGTTAAAAGAATCTTTGCAATTTATGTACAATTATAATACTTTTGAAAGCATTTTATTCTTTTAAAGAATTGTCCTGGTTTTCTATTAGGTATAATTTAAGTGTTCCTACATACTTGAATCAGAAGTATAAAATATTAAGCTATTTTAAAAACTTATTCTGGAAGTTAAAACTTACCTTTTTTAATGTATTGCCTTGGATAAAGGGCAGAGGCCATCATTCTAAATGACATTTTGTATGAAGTAATACATTATTTCTGATACCTGTGGTTTTTTCCTTAAAACTTTTATCACCTGAAATGACCTCTCAGTAAAGGCTTTTGAAAACTATAAATCTCTGATGTGTGTGTTTTAAATTCGATTATAGAAAAGTATTTTAAGAAAAGACACTGGTGCAGATGTTTAAAAACACTGCATTAATATGAAAGCAGAGATAAAGATACTTGAAAAGGACAGCCTTGACAAAAGTTATGTTTAACCAACTGGGCAGCACTATCGTTTATGAAAGATACAGAAGCAACAGATTTTGGTAGGGACTAAACGTTGAAGTACCCAGTTTTTAATCATTACACATGAAGAATAAACAATTATTCAAGTATCTTAGGGAACCTCTTTGATTTTCTCCAAGATGGGGGAGTGCTGTTTCTCATCATTTTAATCTTGTTATGTCACTTGGGTAGTCATTTACTTTAAAAATACTTGAGAGTAAACAGTGTAGTGAATACACATATTGTAAAGCTTAAACTGTGCCTTAAGGCCATTCGTGTTTGAGGACCCAAAGCAAACTAAAACAAAAACATGCTATGGAGGTCAATTAAACTCTTTAAATATTGTTATCAAGCTCCACACTGAGGGGTTTGTTTATCAGTATGGGAGTCATTAGAAATAAGGTATGTTTGTTTTGGTGCTTGGCTGGAAACGTTGCTGTGCTCCTAGCAGAGAGATGTTCTAGTCAACAGCAGACTTACCATCTACGGAGCTCTGCAGTTATGAAGTTCCTCCATCCAGACTTATGGCTAAAAACACTATGGGACTTTAAAACATAGTAATGGTTAGGCATCCTCCAGACTATTTAAATCTGAGGCTCTGGGGAGAAGGAATACACAATGAGCCTCACAGAGGCCCTGTGGTCTTGTCACCATATCTCTGTCTAAATTTATGTGTTACGTAAAGGAAGAACGATTATTAAATGGATATTAAAAAACGATTCTGTCATACTAAATTGTAGACACGTTAAAAGAAAAGTGGCAAGTAGCAAGTTGGTCTGACATTTAGGGGATACTGATTACCTTGGCTGCTGAAGGTACATCTTTGTTTAAAATGTGAGACAAAAGCATAGAAAAAGAGTAGAGCTGGGTTTTCATATATAGAAAGGGGGAAAATAGTTAAGAAGAGAAAATAGCTCTCTAAATACCGAGGTGATAAGAAGCTAGAAGGATGATATCCTTTTAAGACCCAACCAGTTGATTCATTACGTAGGGATTTTAATAGTGTCAACCATCCAAAAGAATGCTGCCTATGGAAAATACAGAAATTAGTCAGGGGATGCCACATGATACAGAGAGGTGAAACTGCAGAGTGAGGAAGAAAAGACTTGCACCAGACTACAGGTACAAACTTCACGGAAAGAATACAGTTAGGAGCAAAAAGAAAACAAAAGAAGAAAAGCAAAGAAAGGAAGAGATGAGAGCAAGAAAGGAAAGAGAAGAGCTCATTTCTCAGAATAGAGATAAAAAACGATAATAAATTATAACACTAATTAGACTCATCAACAATGAGACAATGTACTTATAGAGCTTACTAAAGAAGGAGAAGCCTTCACTACTGAAGTACATACTTGCTTGCAGGCCAAAAAGACTTACCCATAGCTAAAACCATGTGTAAAGGCAAAGGGTTGGAAAAAATATTGTAGAAGTCAAATAAAGGTTAAAAGAAGAAAGCCAGGATGGGAGGGACTTATCAAGAGGCAGAAAATTTTCTTAAAACTTGAGTAGTGGCAGAATCCCTGGTAAATCATTTCTGATGAAGGAAATTACGTTTACATTGCTTCTAGAAGCACTTCACATAGAGATGAGAGTTAACATATTAGGGAGTACAGAAACCACCTACGTTGTAAAAGTAGCCATGCCATTAGAATTCTTGGAAAGATTTGATTACCCTTAGCCATTCAACAACAACAGCAACAGCAGCAACAAAATAAGGCAATACACTGACTGAGAAATAGAGTTAAGAAGAAATAGCAGAAAATGAGGTCCTGAAAAATAATAGGAAGGAGTGAAAGTTATCCTAGATTTCAGGAGAAAATTGCTCAAACAGGATGCCTCAGAAGATAGCAGTTATTACATAAACTTACTAACCCCCTACCAGCCATACTAAGTCAGAGAAACAGAGCCAACATTGGCACAGGGTACCACAGGGCACAGTGGAGGCTCCCAGAACCTAGCAATTCAATGAATTTTACTCAGAGAACTGAGGTGCTCCAAACTAGTCATGCATAATCCAGAATATCGCCCATACAATTGCGTAAAGATTCACTGACATTCAAATTGTCAAGAGTTAAAAATAGCATTAAGTGGTACTGAGACCCATGGGATGACTTTTCTGCTAAATGTACAGTTCTTTAAAGTTGTTTAAAAGAGTAGAAAAAGTAGAATCAGATATTTTGGTAAAACAGTAATATTTATATAGTAAAAACTAAAGTTAAATTGGAAAAAGATAGGAAGCCAATTAGAGTATTTGAAATGGTATAACCATAACTTTGAATGTGTAACTGGAATGGATAGTTTGGGGGGGAAAACCTACTTTTTGAATTAGGAGAAAAATAAATTGATTACCCAGATGATTGTACAGGAGGCTAAAGGGAAAGTGGTGGAAATGTTTCTTCAAAGCATGTGACTAACACCTTGTGGCTTATAAATAGAAATAAAAACCTCTTAAAACATAAAAAGGAATAGATAAATACTTATGGATAAGTTTAATAAAATATATGCAAAGCATGTACACTGCAAACTACAAAACTTTGCTGTGGGACATTAAAGAAGATTTAAATGAAAATATTTACCATATGTATGAATTGGAAGACTAAATATGGCTGTGAAGTTTTCTCAAATTAACCTAAAAATCAGTAAAATCCTAGTAGAATTTTTTGGTAGAAATTAACAAACTCTTTCTAAATTTTGTGTGGAAATACAAAATTTAGATTAGCAAAAACAATTTTTGAAATACCTACAAAATTGAAAGGCTTCACCTGATTTTCAGATTTACCCTAAAGCAACTTTAAATTCTTTCA
This sequence comes from Mandrillus leucophaeus, assembly GCF_000951045.1. Taxonomy (NCBI): domain Eukaryota; kingdom Metazoa; phylum Chordata; class Mammalia; order Primates; family Cercopithecidae; genus Mandrillus; species Mandrillus leucophaeus. Next base: position 1,843,233 of record NW_012101410.1, on the reverse strand, counting down.
AGCATGTTAAAAATAAGCAAAATATATGAGTAAACTCTTAATAGAAGGGCATGTAAGATTCTTCAACAAGCACATGAGATTTTGTATATCATTATTTATCAGAAAAATATAAGTTTAAGCTGCTGTAAAATACCATTACACACAAACTTGCATGGCCAAAATTAAAAAGACTAGCAACACCAAATGTTGTCAGGGATATAGAACAAGTGGAACTATCATTGCTGGTGGGCATATACAATAATGCAATTTCTTTGCAAAACAGTTGGGACTACAGGCATGTACTACCATGCCAAGCTAATTGTTTTTTTGCAGAGATGAAGTCTCTCTATGTTGTCCAGGCTGGTCTCAAACTCCTGGGCTCAAGCGATCTTCCCACCTTGGCCTCCCAAAGTGCTGGGATTTACAGTCTGAGTCACCATGCCCAGCTGGATCATGCTTTTAACCGTAAAATAGAAAAGCTCTAAGTAAGGAAAGGATTTGGCCAAACAGTATAATGTAAACATTTTATATAGTTATATAATAAATAAAACTCAAATAGAAGAAAACATCTTTTTCTAAAACTTAAATGCAATGTAAAACATGAACCTAATTGTGTCAAGAGTAGATTGTTCAATCAGAAATAGAAGATTCTTTCCATGAACAGATACAGTTTATTGTAATTTCTGAAATATCACAAACTGACTTGTGCATCATTTAGAATCTTGCTGTTTTAGCACTGGAAAATTTTTGAAGGTTTTTGAGAGTCATGAGGTTGGTTTTAACTGCTGTGGCTTATTGAATCAAGGAAGGTAAATTTAATACATATTTATTATTGTATCTTTCAAAAATTAACTAGTTTTCTGGGATTGAGACTACTGAAAATGTCAGCACCTGGCATTATTTGAACTAAGCAGATATATTTTCCATATAAGATACTTGGACTTTTAAAGTGATTATTTCTGAAATAATATTAATGGGAAACTGATCATACACAAATCTCATCTTGTAATAGAAGCCCCATATGATACCCTTGATTGTGTTTTATATGAGACTATATGTCATACAAACTATGGCCAATTATTTTTATTTCCCTCAATATTTGTTAACCCAGAATTTTGTCTTCTTATTTGCAAAAAGACTGAGTTCTCTGCTGAGTGATTGAATTGTTTCTGCAGACTTTCTAGAAAGCTTCACAACAACTGCCAGTCCATTCAGAGTGTTTTTGAAGAATTGTCTTTATAAGTCTCATACTAGGAGTGGCAGAGAGAGAGAGAAACTATTGTAAGTGACTTTATGAAAAGATTGCATATACAAGGTAGGACATATTTTAAGGAAAAAAGAGCCAAAAAGAAAGCTTAAAATTTCTTTAGTAATCACAGTGGAAGTAAAAATAATATTGTTACTTTGAAAATATTATTTATACAGAAGAATGATACAAATTAGGAATTTAAATATTCAGCATAAAAAGTAATATAAAGTTCATAACTGAAACACTACTATCGCTTTTGTTAGTGTTTCTGCATACATTTTTTGCTTACTTTGTCTTCTGTTTGCATTTCCTCATATGTCGTTATTTTTGATTGAAGGTATTTAATATAAAACATTATAGATATAATCTAAGACTTTATATATATGTGTACTTTCACATATCTATATTATATATTCATATATTTTAATTTTATTTTTATTTATTTATAGATTTTCTACTTAATCTCAGTAAAAAGTTTGGCCAAATTGCATAATCTGCTATTCCAGAAGCAGAATTCTAACTCTATTATGTTTTTCACCAGAATACTGATAAGAGATAATTTGCTTTCACTTTGCAGAAAAATACAATGTACCTTTTCCTGGATAATCAAGGTTATAGCAACAATCAAATTGTGTAGATAAGTTGTGGGGCTCATCATGATCTTCCAGGACATTTATGTAGCCCTATTGATGACATCCTGAAACTGAGGCCTAATAGAATATGTACCTACAATCATATAAATAGAACTTCCAACAGCAATAGAGGGTTGTTCACACCCTGGATTGTTTAAAGAGGTTGTTCAGTTTGCCTCAATCCATTGAAATAGAATTGGTACCTTCATGAAGGGGCCAAATTGTGCAAATGTGTACATTATACTAAGACACTGCTAGCGAACTGCTAGGCCCTCTGCTATTTAAAAAGTTTATATAGAGAACACAAAACCTCTGGCTATAGAAGCTGTGTCCTTACAACAGTAAGGAGGTTAATGGCAAGGCCTATGCTTTTAACCCTAATACTGGACAGTTCTAAGTAAAGCAAGAACTAGGCCGATCAGTACAATATCTTGATATTCAGGAAATCTGGATGGCTGAATTAAGCAGAGGGACCAGATTTCTCAGAAGCTCATACTTTTCCAGGTTTTAGATAATGACTGTCTATATGGTCAATAATGGGAAATAATTCTAAGTAACAGAAAAACAGTTTTGGAGAAAGAACTAAAGAAAGCAGTAAGTGATTCATCAATACCAATTTGGGTGTGTGATCTATCAAAACAGTGAAAGAGAGACTTCCAAAAGAACCAATGGAGAAAGTGCATAGCTGGAGGCATAAAATCTAATTAAAATTGCCTGGGACAACTGGAGATCATGCCATCCTAAGACCCTTTCACAGGCATGTCAAGAAGAGAACAAAGAGATATCTGGTCTTTCTGGCAGAAAATACGCACTATCTCCAGTTTTCAAGAAAAGGACTTCCATTTGTGAATGTGAAATTTTCTTTAAATGAAGTAGTGAAGAGTCCCATGTGATAATTAACTCAGATTTTTAAATAAAACTGAAGACCAAATTCCCAGAGGACTGATTTCAGGGAACCATTGGATTATGCAGTACCTTTAAAAGCAGCAAAACCTGTTTTCTCACTGTCAGGGAGTTATAATGAGAGAGGGAAACTGCATATTTTCCTCAGCTGTGACTGACCAGAGTAAAATCAAGAGTGTGAAAAACTTTGTGCAAGATATGGAACCTCTGACACTGGAATTCAGAGATGAAAACTCAAGGCAGGGCAAAAATTATGCCCAATAGGCAAGTAGCATGGATAGCCAATGAGTCATTTACAGTTACATGAAGTAACCCTCATAGTGGAAAAGTTGAACGGCCCATTAAGGAAAGTTAAGAAAACACTTGGGTCCTGAATTTCACAGGAAATAGGCAAGATGTTTCAACCCTGTATTAGGGACTTAAGTGAGAGGCCATCAAGGGAATGCCGCTATTCTGCCACAAGTAGTTATGTCCATAGCAGCAGCCAAAAGAACACTACTAACAAAGCATGTCCAGAAACAAAATTTGTTATGGTCACAAAGGCTGACGGAATTGCCAACAAATTTCAAAGATGCTTTTGTCTCCAACTGATATGACTCAACTGAATTTTCCAAGCCGTAGATGAGACATATTGAGGAATTTATCTTTTAATTATAAAATTAGGCTGGGCGTGGTAGCTCACACCTGTAATCCCAGGACTTTGGAAGGCCGAGGCAGGTGGATTGTCTGAGGTCAGGAGTTACAGACCAGTCTGACCAACATAGTGACACCCCGTCTCTACTAAAAATACAAAAAATTAGCCGGGTGTGGTGGTGCGCACATGTTGTCACAGCTACTCAAGAGACTGAGGCAGGATAATCTCTTGAACCTGGGAGGCAGAGATTGCAGTGACCTGAGATCACACCACTGCACTCCAGACTGGATGACAGAGCAAGACTCTTCTCAAATAGTAGTAGTAGTAGTAGTATTAGTAGTAGTAGTAATAATAATAATAATAAAATTAGTTGGCCCAACGAAGTAGGAGGAGGACTATTTAAGGTATTAATATATCTTAAATGCCACCCATTAGAGAAAGACCAGAGGCATTCGACTTTCTAATTCTAATGAAGTGCTAATACTCAAATGCCCTCTGTCTCTCTCTCTCTCTGTTTCTCTCTGACACACACACACACACACACACACACACACACAAATCACCAAGGAAATTGAGACGGTAGTGGAGGCAGAAGGAGAAATAATACATTGAACTAAAACAGGACAACTTTCACATGGTGAAGATTAACAAACCAAGGATAAACAAATCTTAATAGGAAATAGATAAAATTGGCATTGACTTTTTGGAATGACTTGGATACTGACTTTGAGAAAGGTTGTGGTATCAATAGCACTTATTGACACACTGTGCGACCCTTTGGAAAATTCTCCTTAATTTGTAATGAATGGGTCTAAGCAAAAAATTATTGTGTCAGCTCCCTTCCAGTGTTTGTGGATATTCAGGCTGGTTGCTTTTACTGTGGCCGTTTATGTAACAAGTGTTAAAGTTGCATGCATAAACACCTCCCATGTGATATGGTGACCCAGATGCACAATGCTAATGATACCACTACCTTAATTTCTTCCCTCTTCATCAAAAACCAACCACAAACAACATCGATAACACAGGTGCATGGCCAAGCACAGCAGCTAGTTTTGTTTGTGCCTAGTGGACAAAATCCTGTGTTAGAGAACGGGCAAAGACCATGTGCATGAGGAGCTGTCAGAGACACCCTGTCAATTAGTTCCTTATAAGAACAGGTCTCATCTCATGAATCAGTGTAACAGTTTAATGCTTTTCAGTCTGGGAAGAAATTACCATTTTGCTTCTTATATTAATTTGGCAACCAAATTTTATACATTTTGTTATCATTGGGTTTGTTCTGTTCTGAATGCTGGCCCTACACCGAGACATAAAATAGCTGGAAGGGGCTTATTGAATGTTCCCTATACAAAGAAATTATAAATGTTTGAGATGATGAATATACTAATTACTCTGACTTAATCGCTATATATTATATGTGTCAAAACATTAATACATACCCCACGAATATGTACAATTATTATTTGTCAATTTAAGAATTAAAGTAAATTTTTAAAAAGACACTGAACACTCAAGAGGGAGCTTTTGTGTTATAAAAGAAATGGCCAGTATTGTTTAACAACTCAAAAGTAAAAATTACCTAATGATTTAAAAGAAATGCTAAAGGGAACTCAGCAACTCTGAGGACAGTTTTGAAACTGCCTTATTTCGCAAATGTAAGATAAAATGAAAAATGTCCTGTGTTGACAGTAAGGGATTTCAGAGGCATATGTGTTAAAAGTCTACCCCATCTTGATAACAATATAAAATTATATACTCATGTGTATTTATTTGATTATTATTTTATTTATCTCAAAAATATTATTGCTTGGTTAGCTGTGCCCAGCACTTTTGAAGGTATGAGAAAAAAGCAGGGAACAAAAGAAGACTAAAGTCCTTGCCCTCATGGAGATTCTACTCTAGTAAGTATGAGAGACAGATAATACCCATACAACCATGTGAATTCCATGGTACATCAGCTGGTGCTCAGTGCTAGAGAGTGACGGGTGAGGGATGCAAATTTAGGAAAGGCTGGTCCAGAAATGACTCCTTAAAGGGTAAAATTAACTGGGATATGAAAAAGGTAAAGTTTATGTTTGTTAGTTTTAAATATCAGAATCAGATGAAGAAATGTTTTAGCTACACACACCTAATTAATAGTATCTAGGTCACTGGAATTTAATCTGAGCACCTATAACACAAATAAATGGAAATTTCCTCTATTGATCATGTTGAAGATGAAGCCTTTACAGGTCTCTGTGTTTCCTAACTATCAGACTAACTCTAATATCTAACACATATTTTGTAAGTGACATTTAACAACGCCCAAAATGTGTGGCCCAGCAGAATAGGCACTTGAGGTGCTCAGGCACCCTGAAAATTCGAGTCTCTTATCGAGTTCCATTCTTGTTTTCCATGACACCTATTCATAAACAGCCACTACTGTGTGGAAAATCCATAATAATTTTCTTATGCACTGATCCTGCCTGTCATACCACAGTCTGTTTCAAGTGTTATGTTGGTGTAAAGAGAGCACATCACATTAATTAGGATTTCAGCAAAACATCAGAAAACAAAATGATAAGGGCTCATCATTACAAACATATAAATTGTCAATTTTAGGACCATTTTATAAGGGATCATCCTGAAGTTTTATGTGGATGATTTCTTGGCAGAGATGCTATATCCTTGGTGTTCGTACTTTAATGAGTATCAGTTGTCTAAATTATTTCTGAGGCCATAGAGAAGAGCATGAGCTGGCCAGTCCAGATGTAGAGGGATGGTACCAGGGGTGATAGAGCAAGTTGGAACTGAACATTAGGACGAGACTATTATAAGCTTGTGGGAATCAGTCCAGTATCCAATAAAGGATGTAATTGAAATGTTTAAGACAGAGTTTGGAAATCCCCTGGCAGAAGGGTAGCATTAAATGTGCTGAGTACATTCTTGCATTGGGGTTTATAGGATTTCAAAAGAAAAGTTACTGGGAATACAGATATGCAGGGAAATTTCAATAACAACATGAGATAAATAAGGGATGTGATAAAACATAATTATTTTTCCCAGAGAGTTATTACAAAGAGACCCAGTGAGAATTTTAAATGGGACAGAGTTGATTGGAGGTGTGGAGTTAGACTTCAATAACCTATGAGTACTGAAAACTAAGTTTAGAGGTAATTAATGGAAATGAATTGAACAGTCTTCCTCTCTAATAGATGCTGTTTTTCAAGATAATTCTGTCAAGAGAGAAATGTCTGCCTTACAGAAGTCTAGATAGTACTATAGAATGAATAATAGAATTGGAAAACAAAAACATACTTTACAATCACTGACATATAATGTTAAAACATTTTGTGAGTGAACAGTTATGTGATACCAAAATAATACCCACCAATCACATTCTGGTTGAATGGGGAGAAGCATAATTTTACCACGGAGGAATTGAGTGGCCATTACCTTTATTCAGGGATCAATTTTAGGTTTGGTAATAATGGGATGATTTTGTATTTTTGGTGTTATACAATGCAATGTACAAAATGTTGCCTCTCATGTCCTTCTATTAAAGATATTTACCATCAATTTAAGTACATTTCTATATTTAACTTTCATTTTGAAGAAATTACAGGGGATGTAGAAGCAAGTTCCCTATATTCATAATCTTGTTTTATTTCCTCCCATTAAGTGTGAGCCCAAATTAATGACTTGCTTCTAATTAATAGAATTCAACAAGGTGATGGGCTGTCACTCTTTTTTTTTTTTTTTTTGAGACAGAGTCTTGCTCTGTCACCCAGGCCAGAGTGCAGTGGTGCAATCTCGGCTCACTGCAACCTCCGCCTCCCAGGTGCAAGTAATTCTCCTACCTCAGCCTCCCGAGTAGCTGGGATTACAAATGTGTGCCACCACGCCCGGCTAAGTTTTGTATTTTTTGTAGAGATGGATTTTCACCATGTTGGCTAGGCTGGTCTCAAACTCCTGACCTCAGGTGATCCACCCACCTCGGCCTCCCAGAGTGCTGGGATTACAGGCATGAGGCACCGCGCCCGGTTCACTTCTAAAACTACATTACAAAAAGACTCTAGCTTCCATTTTGCTTGTTGTCTGTTGCATGCTCTGTCTCTTTCACACTCTGATGAAAGCCACCTGCCATATTGGGAGCTGACCTATGAAACAGTCTATGTGACAAGCAACTAAAAGAGATCTCCCACCCGCAGTCATCAATGACCTCAACCCCTCAGACCAACAACCCATAAGGAATAAATCCTTCTGACCATGAACTTGGAAGAGGACCTTTCCCAGCTAAGCTGTGTGTAGATTCCAGTAGCAAAGACATTGTGAGATGATAAATGTTTGTTGTTTTAAGATAGCAAGTTTTGGGTTGCACAGCAATAGATAAAATATACAAGCCAAATAACACCACAGGGAAATTTAGAAGGTGGAACATTGTAAATGTTCTATACAACAATCAACATGCATTATTTTCAAGGCAGAGTGTCATCGCCACTTGGAATAAACAAGAGATGCAATCTAGAGATTTGCTTTGTATCTTGGTTTGCACAGAATAGAGACAAAAGACATTCTTAGGACAGTTGGAAAAATTAAATATGGATTGCGTATTTAAGTATATTAAGGAATTATTAATTATGTTAGGATACTATTATTTTGGCTCTAAAAGAAGATGTTTTCTTATGTATATATAAATATTTAAAGGTGAAATATTATATTTTCTATTAAATATAGTATTTTATACTTCAATATAGTCAGATAATGTAGGGGTGTTTCAGTGAACTGCACTTCTTGGAGGTGGTAAAGTTAGCATTTTTTTTTTTTTTTTTTTGAGACAGAGTCTCACTCTGTCCCCTAGGCTGGGATACAGTGGTGCGATCTCTGCTCACTGCAAGCTCCGTCTTCCGGGTTCATGCCATTCTCCTGCCTCAGCCTCCAGAGTAGCTGGGACTACAGGTGCCCACCACCATGCCTGGCTAATTTTTTTGTATTTTTAGTAGAGACAGGGTTTCACCGTGTTAGCCAGGATGGTCTTAGTCTCCTGACCTGGCCTCGGCCTCCCAAAGTGAATTTAGCATTTTAATTACTCTAATCATGAATCTCATTCTAAGTGTGACCACAAATATCTTTATAGAAATCTGTAGAAGAAAGTTTACTTTTAGCCAATGGGCTCTTAAAAAATAATTTTTTTCTGGAGAAACATAAGGGAGGGGAAAGACATGTCTTTGACTAAGATGATATGTGTTTCACCATCCTTGCATGAAAATGAAGTTGAAGTATTCAAGTAGAACAGCTGCCAAATACCTTCAGAGCAGTACTTGTGGTATAGATCTTCATGGTTCCAGTGGCCTCCCTTAATAGCCTGCTCTAGCAATAGAGTTGACTGTTTCTCAAGTGGACACATTGTAACATTGTAGCACCTGTACTGGAGTGAGATTTTTATTATAGGCACTTGCTTGTCAGAGTATCTGAAGCCAGATAATGGGAACTTCCCAAATTTATAAGGAAAAGTCCTTTGACAGTTTGCGGGCCTGCTTGCTAACAAATGGCAGGGTTTGGTTGAGAACTTGCTTTTGTTGTATTAAGCCACCTGGTAGCGAGGTTCTGGAGAAAGAGACATACGGTTTCTACCTCACTTTAATTGCTGGAGGATACCTGTATTACTCAGGGTTCTCAAGAGAAACAAACAATAAGATAGATGAATGGAGATAGATAGATGATAGATAGATAGGTAGATAGATAGATAGATAGATAGATAGATAGATAGATAGATAGATAGATAGATAGAGAGGGCATTTATAATGGGACTTGGCTCCTGTGATTATGGAGGCTGAGAAGTCCCATGATATGCCGTCTACAAGCTCGAGAACCAGGGAAGCCGATGGCATAGCTCAGTTCAAGTCTAAAGGCCTGAGAACTTGGAAGCCAATTGTATAAATCTCAGTCCGAGAAAGAAGGCCTGAGAAATGAAGAGTGCCTATGGTATAAGTTCTGGAGCCTAAAGGCTAAAGAATCTGGAGTTCTGATGTCCAAGGACAGGGCAAGATGTGTATCCCAGCTCCAGAAGAGAGATGAATTCATCTTTCTTCCTACTTTTTTGTTTCATCCAGGCTCTCAACCAATTGGACGGCACCTGCCCACTTTCCCTAAGGGTGGTTCTTCCTTACTTAGCACACTCATTCAAATGCCATCCCTCCTGAAAACATCCTGACAGACATGCCCAGAAATAATATTTTACTGGTCATATAGATATCCCTCAACCCAGTCAAGTTGACACCTAAAATTAACCATTACAATACCGATTGTGACAACTATGTTACTATTTGTCAAATATTTGGCTTTCTCATCTGGTGAGAAAATTATACTTGCCCAACCTGTTGAAATCAGGCAGGGCAATGACTGACTTAACTATGGCTAACAAAATATAAACAGAAGTGATACGTATTACTTCTAGGCAGAAGTTTTCAGAGTCCGTGCTTGATGACAAGACGTGTTGTTTTTTACTAGTCTTCAAATATGGAAGCATGGGAAAAGTTAGTGCTTCTGTCTGGGCACCTCACTGACCACAAGGAGCAGTGGTCCCTTGATAACACACGATGGTTGTGTGACAAGAATGAGAAATAAACTGTGTTGGTTTAAGCCTCTGAGATTTTGATTCCACGGCATAGCCTAGCCTCTCCAAAATGGCCAAGCAAATCTTCCCAAACAGACCTGATGATGAATCAGTTGCTGAAATCAGCCTGCAAAACTAGCTCCCAGTGAATGGACAATGAAACTTAGAAATGAATAAACTGAAAACCTGTGAAAGGACTGGAAAAATGTAAAAGGAGTAATCAAGAACAACTTCTGACTTCCTCTGGCCATCCTTCCACTTAACTAAAAAAAATTGAAGCAATGAAAACAATGTATGCAAGCCTACATCACCACCTTTATCTGCCTTCAAGACTCCACTCACACACTTTGTCTTTCCTGTTGCAATTACAGTGAACTGGTAGTGATCTTATCTGAGAGCAATTTATATGTGTGTTCTAAATCTCATCCCTTCCAGCCTCCTCAAGAACAACAATTCTCCTGCCTTTCTTCTATGCCATTAATTTCTTCCCTTCTACCACTGTATTCTCCTCGGTATTTAACATGAGTCTTGCATCATATCCCAATACTCCTGTTAACAGCCAGCCGTATGGGACTACTTGTCAGTCACCTAAGCCTGCAATGCAATGTCATTATGTTATGCTTTAGGTGAACTGTTGATCTGCTTGAAATGTGACTTACCCCCTGCAACAACACAAATGTAGTTTGTCTCTCAAACCCTCCAAATATTCCCTCTGTGAAACACTTTCTGATTTTCCTCAATTAGAATTAGTTCACTTTTGTTTTCTCAACAGTTCTTTTTTTCATTCACTTATTTGAAGTGCTTACTATATGCAAATCAGTGAACAAGATGTTGTAAAGGAAATGTGGGCACATTTGGGCATATGCACAAACAACACAAGGCAATTAGCCCAATTATGTTTTGAATCACATTCACAATATAATCATCTGTGGTTAAACATATGGAACTAATAATTGAGCGCTTTTAACATTTATTTTGATTATCTCTTTATGTATCCACCTTTCCTTGTAGTATGCTAGTGTTGGATAAAAGCTTTCTTTGGTCATTGGGGTTCATTGGTTATTGGTCAAGACCATGAGGTTCAGAGTAATGCAGATGTGACTTCAAGTTCTGCTCTTCTGATTATCTGTGTCTTAGCTTCATTAAAACCTGGATTTCTTAGTTACGCAGATTCACGATAGTTGTAGGATCAAATGTGTGATGCTTATAACACAATTAGCACACTGTCTAGCACAGAGTTGGTCCCTCATAAACACTGGATATTACTGATTCTGTAAATACTGTTTTATTTTTATCATCATATTTATTTTCACAATAGTATTGCAGTATCTGGCATATAGTAGTGCTTATTAAACATGTGATGGATTAATGAATGCATGCATGCATGAACTTAGCTGATTTCAAATATTTTTCTCACCAGCAAGTTATATTTTAAGCTGCTCTATCAGAGAGAATGGTTAATAATTTAAAAGAGAATAAAATAATATGGTGCCTTCTAGGAAAATAAACAAAGCATAGTGAGCCTTAATGACCAGCTCTAATACTTTCTAGAAAAGAAAACAACGAAGGTAATAATTGTAAGCAGTCTCATATGACTGTGAGTTGGCTATAACAAATGTGGAATGTCACCACTTTCTTTTATATATCCTAGAAAATAGTTTCCGGAAGGAATAGTTTTAGTTTGCAGCCATCTTGGAGTTTCTGTTCATGGCCTATTCGTTGTTCTATAACCTCTGGTAGGAAAACGTATCCCAATCTTTGTTCCTACACTGTTAGTGTGGATTTCATGAAGCCCACTAGACAGTCTGGAATAAACCCAGTGGTTAACTGACCACCTGTGAACCAGTTCCCCCTTACAGTCAGCGAGAGAACAGATGATGCCACCCACCCTTGGCAGAAATGGAAACATTTACTGCTGCCTGGTGGACTACTGTGAGTCCACACGGTAGAATCTGACCACCTTCTACTTCTTGTCTTTGACTGGCAGTAAATAAAACCAGCCCAGCTGCATGCTCACTTGAAACTTATTTTCTCCTTCACGTTCCAAACTCATGACTTGCTTGTGGCAGAAAAAAAGCTAATTATTATTCAGTAAGTTTATGCTCCTTTACAGGGTACAGTTGTTGCCTAAACAGACACTGTATTTCCCAAGCTCTGCTCAATCAAGGTGGGGCCATATGGCTGGTCCATGCCAGTGGAATGTGGGTGAAAGTGATGTTTGTCATTTCTGGGCTGAGAAGAATAACATCAGTTGATGAAATACAGACACCAGGATGAGCTAGGAAGTCATGTGTTTAAATGACAGAGTGTCCTTCAGCCTGGATCCTTGAATAACTCCTCAACTCCAATTTGCCGATCACAGCAGAAATAAACTACTGGGTTAACAAACTGGGATTGTAGGTTTGTCTGTTCTGGCAACTGTTCCCTTAACTTTTATGTAGCCCATCCTATTATTTATGTACCAGCATAAAATAGTCTCAAGGAGTCTTTCATATTCAGAACCAATCAATCACTATTCAACTGCTAATAAGGCCACTGTTGAGTTAGCTAGTGGACAAAATATTTTGTTGGAGTCATTTGGACCAGTTTTTGAATATGATTTGTATGAATTCTTTACCCTGAAGCTGTAGAGGTTGGCATAGGGAACACTATCTACTGCAATAAACAACTTCAAATTTCAGTGGTTTCACTCCAAAAATGAAGGAAGAGGAATTTCCCTAGAAAGGAAGAATAAGCTTAACCTAAAACTGTTAATTGTATTTTTCCCAGATCTATAAATAATAATACAAATTAATTAAGAGCATTAAAATATAATATTATTAATAATATAAACTTTACAAATAATGACGCCAGAAAGCATCTTAAGGTCTTATTCTGACAGTTCGTTTTTGCTTAGAACGTTTTGGTGAAGGGTATTTGGAGTTAATATCATCTTGGAAGTCTGAAATACAATTTTTTTTTTTGTCTTCTGGATGTTGTAGAAAGAGCACTTTGAAACCCCTTTTCCCAATGTGAAAAAAGGAAATGGAGACGGAGGTAGAATTTGCCTAGACATTCTGAAGGTGTTTGTTTACTTACTTTTGAGACACACAAGACGTAGATAGATACGGAAGGTGGGCAGGACTTTCATCATTACTGCCAGAATAAGAAAAATACAAAAGCAGATATCTAAAAATTAGACTGGTTGTTTAAGCATATTTTACCCCTAGGCCACATGAAGAGGATAAGGTTAACAGCAGTCATCGTAAATTATGTTTGATATTCATTTTACATATTTCCTTATTTAATCTTCTAAGAACTACTTCAGGGATCCCCAACCCCTGGCAGTGGACCAGTACCAGCCCATGGCCTGTTAGGATCTGGGCCACATAGCAGCAGGTGAGTGGTGGGTGGGCAAGCATCACCTCCTAAACTCTGCCTCCTGTCAGGTCAGTAGTGACATTACATTCTCATAGAAGCACAAACCCTATTGTGAACTATGCATGCCACGGATCTAGGTTATGTGCTTCTAATGAGACTCTAATGCCCTAATGCCTGATCATCTGAGGTGGAACGGTTTCATCCCGAAACCATTACCCACTCCTACTTCCCATCCGTGGAATCTTTCCTCCACAGCTCATGCACTTGAGTCCCACTATTGATGAAAATCAGAGTACCTGGGAAATGGTAATTAGAAACGATGTCTTTCAACCACTGTGCAATCCACAGGTCCATCCTTAGTGCCATGTCTCAGTTATACTAGGAGAGGGAAATCTTTGTACCTCAAACATTCCCTCAACCCTAGTTTAAAAACTGACAATATACAATGAGTTGTAATCCTTATTTAATCTCAGAAGTTCTGCCTTTAAAAGGTGTGTATAAAAATGAGTAAGTAACTTGTGATGGGTGGGTAAACATTACTACCTGAGCTCCGCCTCCTGTCAGGTCAGCAGTGGCATTACAAGTAATGTTCTTACTTGGAACATTTTGGATAAAGGGTTATTCTATGAAATCCCCAAAGCTGAGCTCATCAGCTCTTGAATTGATGGTGACTTTTGCAGGTGTTGATACTTTAGGGTTTTGGTTTTTTTTTTTTTTTGTTATAGTTATAAAATTCATGACCATTGAAAAGGCAGAGTGGAAACAAAATTGAGCCATAATTCTGCCACCAGCACTACTGCAAAAGAAAAAAAACGAAAACACATAAAAAATTCCATTTTAATCTTGCATTTTGAAAATACTGATTATGAAAATTAGACTAAGACAGTAATCTAACACTTGGTGCTAGAGAGTATGTAATTTCACAAATTTCAATGTGCTGTACATATGTTATTTATTTTATATTCCAATAACTAGGCTATTCTTCATTCATTTTTAACATCATAAAAATCAGCTCAGCCCTGTTTCAAGTCACATTTCGCTCCTTTGTTATCTTATTTTTAAAATTTAAGCATTATATTATGGAAATAAAACATTGTTCTTAAAAGGGCAGATTTTCATGGACTTACAACTTTTAATTCATTTTAAAGGCTATCATGATAAATATAATTATGTAATTTAAGAAAGTGAACAAAACCCCCTTTTATGATTAAATAACACTTAATAACTTGTGACATAAACTAGGAACATACGAAATGTTTCAAAGAAATAAGTGGGAACGGATAATTTTTTATTCCACAAAAAAATATTAAATTGGTTCCTGCTATGGTGGAAATGTTTCTATCCTCTTAAAATGCATATATTGAAACCTAATCTCCAAGGTGATGATGTTGGTAGGTGAGTGGGATTTGTATTCTTCTAAGAGACCCCAGAGAGCTCGCTTGCTCCCTTCTACCTTGTGAGGACACAGTGAGAAGGCATCATTCTATGAGCCAGGAAGTGAGTCCTTACCAGACAATCTGCCAATGCCTTGATGGACTCTCCAGCTTCCAGCATTGTGAGGAAAAAAATTGTTGTTTATAGCTTATTTGTTTTCTTAATGTTTATTTCTTGAAGAAGTCTCGCTCTGTCACCCAGGCTGGAGTGCAGAAGATCTTGGGATCTTGGCTCACTGCAATCTCCGCCTCCCAGATTCAAGTGATTCTCCTGCCTCAGCCTCCTGAGTAGCTGGAATTAGAGGCACATGCCACACCACTTGGCTTTTTTTTTAAATTATCATTTTTTATTTTTAGAGAGATAAGACTTCACCATGTTGGCCAGGCTGATCTTGAACTCCTGACCTCAAGTGATCCACCCTCCTCCTCGGTCTTCCAAAATGCTGGGATTACAGGTATGAGCCACCGTGCCCAGCCACTTATTTCTCCTGTATTCTTATTTCGTTATCACAACTTAAATGGACTAAGATAGAAAATTAGTACCAAGGAGCGGGGGTTCTGCTGTGACAAATACCTAAAAATGTAAAAGTGTCTCCACAACTGGGCAATAGGTAGAGGCTGGAAGAGTTTTGAGACAAATACTAGCAAAAGCCTCCATTGTCATAAACAGGCTGTTAAGGGTGATTCTGGTAAGGGCTCAGGAGAAAAGCCTCAGTATTCTTAGAGAATACCTAAGAGGTTATGAACAGAACATTGATAGAAATGTGGATGGCAGGGGGCTACTCTGCTGAGGTCTCAGATGGAAAGGAGGAGTATGTTATTGGACCATGGGAGAAACGTCACCCTTATTACAAAGTAGCAAAGAAATTGCCTGAATTATGGTTGCATCATAGTGTTTTGTGGAAGGTAGAATTTAGAACAATAAATTAGGATATTTGTCTGAAAAGTTTTCTAAGCAAAATGTTAAAAGTGCGGCTTGGCTTTTCTTGAGTACTTACAGTAAAGTGCAAGAAGAGAGACAATTTAAAGTTGGGATTTTTAATCAAAAGAATAGAACTTTTAAAAAATGGGAAAATTCTCAGTTGTCCATATTGACAGAAAAGAGAAAGCTTGTTTGGGAGAGAACAAGGTTGTTCCCGAGGGACCTTTTGATAGAGATTAGCTTGATCTGACATCTAAACAGAAACCAGGACTTTTTCTCTAAGACAATGAAATAATATTTCCAAATAAATTTCAGAGATAACTGGGACTGCCCCTCTTAGTGTGGGCCAGACTACAAGAGCCTGGAGGATGCACAGATTTCAAAGCTGTACTCTCCAAATTCTGGTATAGTACTCATTGGCCACCTCAGATGTGGCTCCAGTGGGACCAGATGCAGTTTGGGCTGGGGTGATCACCATACCAGAGGGCACAAACTGTAAACCCCATGGTGCCATCTCTGCTATCACCACACAAAGTGCCTGAGCCATGGGGTGTGGCCACCTCCACCTGGAATTTGAAGGATGGAACCCCTGAGCCTTGGACACAGAACCCAGGCAAAGGGCTGCTATAACAGTGGAACCACTGCAGAGAGTCCCAATTAGGGCAATGCCTAATGGAGTTGTTGGGGTGGGGCTTCCCCAAGACCCCAGAGTGATAAAAATATCAGCTTGCACTTCCAGCCTAGGAGAACCACAGGCATCTGAGTCTATCCTATGAGACATGTGGTGTGGGCTATGCCCAGCAAACACATAGGGGAGATTTGGACCCAACCCGCCCCAGTGTGTCTGGAAGGCAGGACATTGAGACAAAGATTATGCTCAAAATTTAATATCCTTTGCAGTATTAGGTTTTAGGCTTATTATTGCTTTCTTCTATTCCCTCTTGGAATGGGAATATCTATCCTATATCTGCCCTATCACTGTATTTTGGAGTCACAAAATATATTTGATTTTACAGGGATAGAATACTATAGTCTAAATGTCTGTTTCCCCCTCAAACTTATATGTTGAAACCTACTAACCCATGTTATAGTATTTGGAGGTAGGGCCTTTGACAGGTATTAGGTCATGAGGGCTCTACTCTTATAAGTGGGATGAGTGCCTTTATGTCAGGATAGTGCAAAAGTAATCGTGGTTTTTGCCCATTACTTTTAAATGGCAAAAACTACAATTACTTTTGTACCAACCTATTAAAAGAGGCCTAATGGAGCTCCGTTGCCCCTTGTACTATGTGAGGACATGGTAAGAAGGCTCCCTGTATACACCAGGAAACAGGTCCTTGCCAAACACCAAATCTGCTGGTGCCTTGATCTTAGACTCCTCAGCCTCCAGAACTGTGAGAAATACATTTCTGTGGTTTGTAATCTGCCCAGTTTGTGGTATTTTGTAATAGCAGTCAAATGGACGAATACAATTCCTTAAGTTTGTCAGACACGTGGAGACTCCTCTGATGTGAGAGCCTTTAGAAGCAATAGAAAATTCCTTAAAAATATGTATTTTTTTTTCAAAGAAGGAAAACATAGAAAGTACCATAAACAAAATACATGTGTTATTGTTGTGCTTGAAGGGCAAGTCAAGAATTAATGTGAGGGATTAGTGAAAATTACACCTGGAGTACCCAAGCCTACGATAATAAAGACAGTCTAGAGCTACTGTAAGTGTGACAATCTTTCTATTTGAAAGATTTTCTTTTTAAGCTAATTTCAGCACATGAATAAAACCATTTTAATTCAAGATATGAAGTATATGGCAGATATGAGCAACCTTCCAACCAAGCCTCTTCCAGTCTGCTACCATATATATATGTATGTATTTTTTTTTTTTTTTTTTTTTTTTTGAGACAGAGTCGTTCTGGAGTGCAATGGCATGATCTCGGCTCACTGCAACCTCTGCCTCCCAGGTTCAAGCAATTCTCCTGCCTTAGCCTCCCAAGTAGCTGGGATTACATGTGTGTGCCACCACACCTGGCTAATTTTTTGTATTTTTGGTAGAGTCAGGGTTTCACCATGTTGGCCAGTCGGGTCTCAAACTCCTAACCTCAGGTGATCCACCTGCCTAGGTCTCCCAAAGTGCTGCGATTACAGGTGTGAGCCACCGCACCCAGCCTTGCTACCGTATATTAATAGTAGCTTAGGGATTTGACTCATTTTTGGCATTCTAAAATCCCTACTGCCATGAATTTCTTGCATTACGCTAACTGTAAAAACTGGTAAGGAATGAGTATGGACTGCTAATGACAAGGACCTAATTTAAGTTAGCTTAAACAACAGAGAATTTACCATCTCAAGTACCTAGGAAGTTCAAGGTATGAAACGGGATTCCATTAAAACTGGCTTACTGGTTTTCTCAGAGCAGTCTCTATTCTCTGCTTCATTCTTCCATGGGGGGTTGGAAGGCCCTCTCCATAATGTGGGAAAGTAGCCTCTGGAAACTTGAGGTTTGTTGACCTTTGGCACTCAGGACCCAGATGAGAAAGAGAGCCTCTTCACTGATCATTCAAACAATCAACCTGGGAAATAGGCTGACTGGCTAACCTTCGTTCAGACCCTCACACTTGGAGCCAGAGGAGTGAAGTCATTTCTAGTTGACCCACAGGGTTACTGATGAGGCAGGGTGCCCCCAAAGGAAGAGGGGTTGTGTTACCAGAAAGGGGAATGGGTACAATGCAACCGATCAACAACTTTTAAACACTTACTAGAGTCAGGATCTGTGATAGGCATGTCATATGTTTTCTTTTACCATGGTCCTTAAAAACCTCACACGTGATCGAATTATTACTATTCCTATTATTATCCTCATCTACAATTTACTAACCTGTCGCTGGTGGGATGAAGGAACTTGCCCAAGTTACTTGTAAGCAGAAAAGTTGAAATCTGACTTCATGTTTCCTTTGTTCCTGAGCCCGGACTTTGAAACATTCTTCTATACAGAATGGCTTAATCTTGCAGGTTCAAAAGTGTATGTGAAAATTGTACTTTCTTTTGTGTGATGAGTACTTCCAAGGACCTTTCATCTTCTTCCTGCTATTTGCTCCTTCCTATGCTTCCAAAAATGTTTTTTAAAGAGAACTGGAGACCAAAGCATAATTTGCATTTTATCACTATGAAATCTCTTTTCAGTTTACTCAGTTTCATTTCTGGGGTTTCGTGGTGTTGGACTCATTTTTATTTTCTTTCAGGCAAGGAAAACCAAGTCAGCAACTACTAATTTGTATTAATGTAAGGACGTGTCCCAAATGGTTAACATTTCCTTTACCAAGATTTTTCTCACTTTACTCAGAAGAGTATATGAAAAAATCAAAATCTATACATTTGTCCTCTACTTTTTCTCCATGAATCTCTGTGATTAAGTGGCTGTCTTAGCATCTGCACCATACAACATTAGCTGTACCTGAAAAATAGTTATAAAAGACACAGAGAAAAACTTTAAAGGAACATTGAACATAATTCCTTGGGACATGAAATTATAATTATAAATAAATGGAACTAAAATATTAAAATACATTTTTTCCTGGAAAAAAAGAGAACTGTCAAATGGGAATTTTATGTATCAGTAGGTTTTGTTAGAAAATTTAAATTGCTGGAAAGACATTCAGCTCCCCCACTTCAAATATGAAATCAAAACTGATATATTGAAATTTCTCTATTACTCTAGCCATTGACCCGTTAAAAATATTATGGGATGGTTTACCTCAGAAATTGGCATTAATAAGGAAATGACAAGAAACTTGCTGCCCAAATGCAACTATTTCCAAAATTGTAAAAATTGCATAGGCGTTCATTTCAATTTCTCATTTAGAATGGCAGGGAAGAGTGAACTGAAATCAAATGCATCCTCCAATTCTTAAATGGAAATGCACTCAGGCTCGTTGGTTCCGAGAGAGATGTGTGCATGCAAGCATGCCTATTCTGAGCCTAAATTATTTTCTTCCCTTAATTCTCGCTTTTGCTGCAGGTTTGATTTGAGACAGACTCTTAATAAGGGAATAAGAGAGTGATCTTCAGACTTCTTCAAATAACAATCACTATAAAGCTTATGATTGCATAATTATTACATCTTCTCATTTCCTAGCTTTTTAGCAGCCCCTTAATAATAAAGGCCATTAGAAAACTCAAAAGCAGTATTTTTTTTCTAGGCAGTATTTTGGTGAAATAAATTTTTTAAAAGGAAGTGAGAAAAAAAGGAGATAATTTCCAGTTTACGAAAAACAAAGCATTTTCCAGTTTATGAAGAACTTGAGTATTTCATCACATTTCTCACATTCATCCTCCCAGCGTCTGCATGGGGTCAATGATAACATTCATATCTTTGAGCTTTTTGTCAACTAACATAAAATTTGAAATACATTGATTTTTCAGTGAGTTTTAATTAGTAATAGAAATGTGCCAATTTTGTGGAAGATAGAATGGGTCCTTAGAAAAAAATAAATTACATATAACAACAGGCACTGAATGGCTGAAGAAGGAGCAAAGATAGGGCTCTATTGAAGGCATTCTAATTCCTTGTGTCCTAGCGGACAAGAAGCTGTTTCTGTGTCAGATTTGAATCTTACCTCACTGTGTATAAAGTGCTGTGGTGGGTATTGCCATATTTGAACCTAATACCAACTTAGTGATTTTCCCATGTTAAGTTTGTCTTAATATGTTGTACTTTTGTCCTCAGTTCCAAATGTCCATGTCCATGCAACTTGCAGTCTGTACTACATGGGTGATGTATTATTATCCTATTTATTGTGTTCATCCTGGCTTAGCCTAGTTAACCAGACTTTTTCACCCCTGCTTTCTATTAGACCGTGTGCTTGTGGTATCCATCAGTCTATGTTACTACTTTTGTATTCTCCCATAGTGCCAAGGAAACAGTTATCAATATAAAATAGGTATAGAAATACATGTACTTTAGTATGCGTTGTAACAATGTATTTTAGTTTTACTGAAATCTAGCTACTATAAACCTAGAATATAACTTTGATGTATTTTCAAAGGAAAAAAGCATTTGAAAGTTTACCCATTATTATTTCAAATATACTAGTAGTGTTCACAGCACCAGTCCTAATTGTTTTAAAAACAACTGAAAATACCTACTAAAATGTGGTACAGGCTAATAAAAATACAACATGAATGTCTAATAGAAATATTGTTTTAAAATGCAAATTATTGATTTCAAGTCCAATTTAATCAGAAGAATGAAAATTATATTAGTGTTTTCAGTGATAAACTTGATTTTATCTTTGAAAGCCCCAGCTTAACATCTGGTCAAAGCATATGCCTACTTACATTTTTAAATATAGCATCTTATGTGGATTTCTTTAATCTGGTCTACTCTGTTCAAATTCCAGAGCACCGGCCATCTTTGACATTTACGTAGGTCCTACTTATCAGCCAGGTCTAGCTCAACTTCTGCCACCTTTCTGAGACCTCCCTTCTGTGTCTCCCTTTTACTTGACTTTGAGGCTCTTCTTTTTATCATATTAAGAGTGTCTTCGTCCATGAAGGCGGCTCTGGCAAAATAACATAAACTGCGTAGCTTGTAAACAGCAGAAATGTATTACATTTCCCTGGAGCAGGGAAGTCCAAGTCAAGGTATCAGCAGTGTCAATGTCTGGTGGAGACCCACTTTTCAGTTCAAGTTGACACCTTTGTTGCATGTTCTCACATGGTGGAACAAGGCAAGGCATCTCTCTGGAACTTCTTTTATAAGGGCCGTCATCCCATTCATGAGGGCTCTGCCCTCGTGACCAAATTAATTCCCAGAGGTACTGGTCTCCTGATAGTGAATAAGCCTCAGGAGATCTGATGGTTTTATGAAGGTCAGTTTCCCTGCACGAACTCTCTTGCCTGCCGCCATGTTGCCATGATTGTGAGGCCTCTCCAGCCATGTGGAACTGTGAGTCCAATAAACTTCTTTCCTTTATAAATTACTCAGTCTCGAATATGTTTTTATTACCTCTTAATGCAAATACATTGGTGATTAGGTTTTGATATGATTCGGCTCTGTGTCCCCACCCAAATCTCACCTTGAATTGTAATAATCCCCATGTGTCGTGGAGGAGACCCGGTGGGAGGTAATTGAATCACAGGGACAGGTTTTTCTCGTGCTGTTCTCCTAATAGTGAATAAGCTTCAGGAAATCTGATGGTTTTATGAAGGTCAGTTCCCCTGCACAAACTCTCTTGCCTGCCGCCATGTTGCCATGATTGTGAGGCCTCTCCAGCCATGTGGAACTGTGAGTCCAATAAATCTCTTTCCTTTATAAATGACCCAGTCTCAAGTATGTCTTTATTAGCAGCATGCGAACAGACTAAAATAGGTTTCAACATATAAATGTGGGGGTATACAAATAGTCAGATATAGCAAAGGATAAGGTCTTGGAGAATAATACTCCCTCATTTCTCACTTTCTCTTCATACTGCCTCTGCCTTTTGAAACACTACTTCCAGTCATGCCTTTACCAATGACTCCTTCTGGTACCTTCCCAGCCCATAGCTATTTCGTGGGCACACAAAGAAGCTAAATGTTTATACATCTTTATGAGCAATGAAAATTCAGAGAGTAAATTGGAAGATACATACACTCAGATCCAACTCTGGGCAGCTGAACAATATCAAAGGCTCCCAGTTAAAGATGGTCATGATACCTATTAAATGGATCAGTGTCTTAACCAAATATGAAAGCACCACACAACTTGAAAAACACAGATAAACACTTATTCTGATTAGGAATCAGAAGAATTCCAAGTAATGGATGAAATCACACATGGGCTATGTGTTGATATAATTAGTTTCAGTACATAAAAGATATTGCAAGCAAATATTAAGTGGCAAATTTGGACAATTGTCTGAGATAAAACATACCTTTCAAATGAATAACTGGACGCATCTTCATATGAAGGGCCATTTCAGTCCAAACAGGAGTGGCAAGCATAGGTGACTACCAAATAGTGAAGAATATGAAAATCCATGGTCATCCCAGAAAAGGTAATGAATTTGACTTCTGAAATCAAATACAGAATAATACATCTGAACCCCTATCTGTTTTTAAGGCAGTTTACAATCTTCCTGAGGTATTATTTTTGTTTTGCAGATGAGAAAAACTGAGGCTTGGAGATGTAAAGTAGTTTTTCTAAGTATTGGACTCTAAAGTCTTCATGATTTCTGCTGCAAAATGCTGCCGTATAGCTGTCACGGCTACGGGTATACCACAAGTAATTTTATTTGTAAAAAATTTAACCCTGCTACAGCATACATTCCGTTGATTTTAAACAATTTTATCTCAAAGAGCTCTTTAAACTATTTTTGTGGGTACACATAAGGGTAGGATAGATCCCAAATGGTACTTTCTGCCAACATTTTGGTTCCCCGAGTGAATAAAGAAGCCAAATAAGCTAGCTGACAGAATGGAGTCCTCACGTGTCTGTGAGTGTGAGTGTGTAGATGTATATATTAATTCATCTTTAAAAGTTCCAATTTTGGAGCAGTAAAATGGGTTATTCAAAATGTCTTCTCTTGGCCGGGCATGGTGGTTTACTCCTATATCCTAGTGCTTTCAGAGGCCGAGGCAAGAGGATCACTTGAGTTCAGGAGTTTGAGACCAGCCTGGGCAACATGGTGAGACCTCGTCTCTACAAAAATTTTAAAAGGTTACCCAGGCATGGTGGCACGCACCTGTAGTCCCAGCTACTCGGGAAGCTGAGGTAAAGGATCACTTAAGCCGAGCAGGTGGAGGTTGCAGTGAGCTGGGATCACGCCACTGCACTCCCGCCTGGGCAACAGAGGGACGCCTTGTCTAAAAAACAAATAAAAGATGATTTTTTAAAAAGCCTTTTTTATGTCTCTTCCTTTCACGACTATCTCATTCCTCAAAACCCACACTCAGGGCAAGCTCCAGTCCTGCTGCTCTTCCCAGGAAATGTGTTCCCAAGTTGACACCAGTCCCTTTCCTTAGAGATTGAACATTTGAGGTTCCATATGGTTAGAAGACACTCATTTTACAGATGTGGAACTGAGGTCATAATTGGGGGAAAAAACTGTAGCAGTTAGATTCATTTGAAAGCAGCAACAAGCTATGCAGCAATTCTCTAAAGGTGTCAAACTTCAGTGATTTCTCAACACCCATCTGGCTGCATCAGAATCTCTTGGGGAGCTTCAAAAAATGCAGATTTCTAGGAAATAACTCGCAGAAAGTTTGTATGAGTGGATGTGGGTAGATTTTGGGGAACTCTTTTGAAAATAAACTAATAAACAAATCTAGAACAACTCTCCAGATAATGATAGTAGTACCTGATCTGCTTATTGCTATGAGGTTTAAACTCATTAATTTTCATTAATTGCCTACATCACACATCAGCGTATAATAAGCACTGTAGTAATATTTGTTCAATAAAATGATTTCAGATATTTTATTAAGTCTCAGGCATCATAATATAAGAGTTTTCTTTCTAACCATTCTACTTTTTAAAACATTTCTCTGTATCTGACACAAAGAATTTACAGTAGCTAAAAGCATTGGCTTTTCTTAAAAGAAGTAGAGATTTTCCTTTAACTTCTCTATGTGGATTTTGGTCTAGACAGGTTGGTGGTCTGGGTTTTCTCATCTTCATGAAACAGATGGAGCACAGAGGCACATCAAATTCCTGCCTTATCCTAAAGCACTGTGAAATGGGAGATTCCCTGATCCCCCTGGCAGGATGTGGGACAGGAGTGTCGCTCGCCTGTTCAGTTGCTGCCACTGCTTAAACCCCTGATGGGAGGGGGAGCATGCAGGTGGACACATGCAGGAGCCCAAGTGAGTATGTGTTACAGTGTGCCTTTTAGCCCTGCCATCTGTGGACAGTTTGAGTGTTAACCAGCTCACTGGACCTCTGCCTTTCTGCAAGGGCAGAGGACCAGTGTGACAGCTTCCTGTATCCTGAGCTGTTGTCCAGAGTCCCACAAGATTTGGATCACACTTAGACTTAAAGGATGTATGTGGGGCGGGGGAGGGAGGAGCGGTTATTGAGTGGTGGAGGTGGCTCTCAGCGGGATGGATGGGGCGCCCCTTGGGGGAAGGAGTGGAAAGATGACATTCCCCTGGAGCCTGGCTGTCCAGTTGCTGAACTGCTCTCTGCATTCGGACATTCCCCCCCCTCTCTCTTTCTCTGCTGCATCTTTCCACCATTCCTTGGCTTATCTCCTTGTCTCCTCATCTGCTCATCTGCCTGTCACTTCTAGAGCCTGGGGTTTGGGGTTTATATGGGTACACGATAGTGGGCATGGCAGGTTAACAAGCAACTTTTTGGGCGCAAACACAGGAATGCCTGCCCCCATTTAGGGCCATGGGTCTCCAGCCTTGAGGGTGGGGCCTTTGCTGGGGAACCACCAGCTTCTACCCAGTGTTTCCCTTTCTCCTGTCCATATCAATTGTAGGTTGCATCAAAGAAGCACAGGACCACACTAGAGTCCTGATGTCTCCAGTTGCCAGTTGGAGATATTGTGCTCTCTCATTAATACTATCTCCATGACACTCAGGGAAGCTAAATCAACCAAATGCAAGCACATCAGTAGTTTTATTGGAGCCTTAGGTTTTGAACACAGGAGGTCGATAATTCCCTTGTCCCGTTTTAATAAGACACTAATGCCTGGAGAGGATTTGGCTGCATTTTTTAAGAGCCTCAAATGGTTTATCATGTCCATCAGTGATACACACAAAGCCTTCAGAATGTGAGCAGGTAGGCTAGGCCCGTCCCGTGGAGCAATGACTGTGTGTATCACACCCTGCTTCACTGCACTGTGAGGGTTGTTTAAATGCAGTTCACTCATTCAGATTCAATAAGAAGAAATTAAAACTCAAAAAATAAAATCAATACTTATCTCTTTGTGCCTACTCAGTGACTGTGGATGCTGGCTTTCATGGGTAATAGATTCAAGCACCACTGCTACTGAATGCTGAAATTTATGGACTTCTCCATAGTCATTAATTAATAGTGTGCACACACAGAAAAATAACCAGGCGGAACACTTAGAAATAAAATTATTGCTGAAGCACTGACTACATAGTTTTTAAGTGGTCAGTCAGGTGAATAAAATGAATAATTGAATATGCTTTACAAGCAGGCAGTGTGGACAAGCATCCCAACAGGTTTTTAATTCTCTCTAAAGAACACATATCTTACAGAGGGATATGAATTGATTTTATTCTTATCTACTTGCCAAGGCCTTTTGTGGTTGTGTTTTCTCTGTGAGGGTTTAGAAGAGCCTTTGCATCATAGTGTGCAATCTCATAAAGGATGCTTTGGGGAGTCCTTTTCAGTAAGTAGCTGAGGACTTAATTTCAGCCTAGGAACCTGCAGAGAAGTTAAAGAGAGAGAGAGAGAGAGAGAGCGAGAGAGAGAGAGAGAGAGAGAGAATATGGGTTTAGGCATGATGGAAATTATGCTATATCCTGGCCTTCTTTATATTTGTTGGAAAATAATTTCCATGGGGAACTTTTCTTAGAAAATGCATGTCTTGCTGGCAATATCTATTATCAATTGGGGCTATGTTGATTTCTGAGTGTAATTCTTGAGAGAATTCTGCTCCATGTCTGCAAATATGGAAAAGAATGATCCTGGCCAGAGGAATCAGAACTGAAATTATATTGCGTTTTGAAACCAGGTTTATCTTGGGCTTCCTTTCATCTTTGTCCTTTCCTCTGTCAACAAAATTTTTCTATAAAGATTAGATAGTAAATATTTTAGTCTTTGCAGACTATACAGTGTCTGTTTCAACTACTCAACTCTGCCATTGCTGTATGAAAGCAGACATAGACAGTGCATTAACGAATGAGTGTAGCTTGCTCCAATAAAACTTCATTTACAAAAAAAAGGT
>NW_012101410.1:1778291-1816575 GCF_000951045.1 Mandrillus leucophaeus | reverse complement strand
CCCCCCTCTCTCTTTCTCTGCTGCATCTTTCCACCATTCCTTGGCTTATCTCCTTGTCTCCTCATCTGCTCATCTGCCTGTCACTTCTAGAGCCTGGGGTTTGGGGTTTATATGGGTACACGATAGTGGGCATGGCAGGTTAACAAGCAACTTTTTGGGCGCAAACACAGGAATGCCTGCCCCCATTTAGGGCCATGGGTCTCCAGCCTTGAGGGTGGGGCCTTTGCTGGGGAACCACCAGCTTCTACCCAGTGTTTCCCTTTCTCCTGTCCATATCAATTGTAGGTTGCATCAAAGAAGCACAGGACCACACTAGAGTCCTGATGTCTCCAGTTGCCAGTTGGAGATATTGTGCTCTCTCATTAATACTATCTCCATGACACTCAGGGAAGCTAAATCAACCAAATGCAAGCACATCAGTAGTTTTATTGGAGCCTTAGGTTTTGAACACAGGAGGTCGATAATTCCCTTGTCCCGTTTTAATAAGACACTAATGCCTGGAGAGGATTTGGCTGCATTTTTTAAGAGCCTCAAATGGTTTATCATGTCCATCAGTGATACACACAAAGCCTTCAGAATGTGAGCAGGTAGGCTAGGCCCGTCCCGTGGAGCAATGACTGTGTGTATCACACCCTGCTTCACTGCACTGTGAGGGTTGTTTAAATGCAGTTCACTCATTCAGATTCAATAAGAAGAAATTAAAACTCAAAAAATAAAATCAATACTTATCTCTTTGTGCCTACTCAGTGACTGTGGATGCTGGCTTTCATGGGTAATAGATTCAAGCACCACTGCTACTGAATGCTGAAATTTATGGACTTCTCCATAGTCATTAATTAATAGTGTGCACACACAGAAAAATAACCAGGCGGAACACTTAGAAATAAAATTATTGCTGAAGCACTGACTACATAGTTTTTAAGTGGTCAGTCAGGTGAATAAAATGAATAATTGAATATGCTTTACAAGCAGGCAGTGTGGACAAGCATCCCAACAGGTTTTTAATTCTCTCTAAAGAACACATATCTTACAGAGGGATATGAATTGATTTTATTCTTATCTACTTGCCAAGGCCTTTTGTGGTTGTGTTTTCTCTGTGAGGGTTTAGAAGAGCCTTTGCATCATAGTGTGCAATCTCATAAAGGATGCTTTGGGGAGTCCTTTTCAGTAAGTAGCTGAGGACTTAATTTCAGCCTAGGAACCTGCAGAGAAGTTAAAGAGAGAGAGAGAGAGAGAGAGCGAGAGAGAGAGAGAGAGAGAGAGAATATGGGTTTAGGCATGATGGAAATTATGCTATATCCTGGCCTTCTTTATATTTGTTGGAAAATAATTTCCATGGGGAACTTTTCTTAGAAAATGCATGTCTTGCTGGCAATATCTATTATCAATTGGGGCTATGTTGATTTCTGAGTGTAATTCTTGAGAGAATTCTGCTCCATGTCTGCAAATATGGAAAAGAATGATCCTGGCCAGAGGAATCAGAACTGAAATTATATTGCGTTTTGAAACCAGGTTTATCTTGGGCTTCCTTTCATCTTTGTCCTTTCCTCTGTCAACAAAATTTTTCTATAAAGATTAGATAGTAAATATTTTAGTCTTTGCAGACTATACAGTGTCTGTTTCAACTACTCAACTCTGCCATTGCTGTATGAAAGCAGACATAGACAGTGCATTAACGAATGAGTGTAGCTTGCTCCAATAAAACTTCATTTACAAAAAAAAGGTGGGAGCTGCATTTGGCCCATGGGATATGATTTTCTGAGCCCTCATCTACTTGCTTTACAGCTAGCAAAGGCTTAGAATGGTTGACATCTCAAGGAGAGCAGAAGCAAAGGTGTGATGAGGAAGATAAAGAATGAATAGCCTTCTCCAGCTCTTTTTTTTTCTTCACTGACAGGATTGTTTTCCTCCATCTGTGAAAAGTTCTACTTCCACAGGGCAGGCCTAGTGCTGACCCATGGTGGGCAATGGAGAGTTATCTTACTTGGTTTTTCTTGTAAATTGGTAAGTCTTCTCCCTATTCCTATTCAAGGTCTATACGAGTAACTCTCAGAGGAGAGACTTGCAGTCAGAGCTCTTATTCCTCAATGTTTTGATGGTGTTGTTTCTCTATTGCTTCTCTTAAAGGTCAAAATCATTAGCCTGAAGGTCTTACACTTGGGGAAAGAAAGAGTAAACCACCTCACTTATTTTTGTCACAACTCAAAGGAAAGATGGGAAGGTGGATGAGAAGGACTGATATTCCCCAGGCAGAACTTGACAAGAACAGAAGGAAATGTTTTCTTTAGATGATGATCCAAGGATGTAGTGAGCCCAGACGTGAGGGTAGTTGAGAAAGCATGCCAGAGACTCTGCTGAATGCATTTGGATTGCAGAGGTTTGCCAGATCCCAAAGCTAATTAGGACTAGGCAGAAAGAGGCTCAGCATTCCACAGCCTGACTAGTTCCCTTAAGGTAACGCTTCTTTGAAGTCTGAGAATATCCCACTGTTTATTTAAGTTTTAGCCCTCAGCCTTTTCCAAAAGGATTTGAAGGAGCTTAAACATTAATCAAAATGCAAACTAAGATTATTAGTAATAAGCCAAAATCAAGCCTATCCAAATAAATTTTAAAAAGAATAAATGTTGCCAGAGGTGGAAGATAAGCCGATTGCTTCTCTGGGTAATGGGTTTGGCACCGGTGTGAGACTATTGCCTGGGATGTCCCCGGGGGAAGACAGAACCCAGGCACACATCTATCAAAAGACACTGCCAAATTTCAAGGTTGGCCAAATTACAGGGTTGAGCAACATCTGTCCTCCCACCTACCAATTCTGAGATTATTTTTATTTTATGTGGAATTTGGTTTAAATAAGCATCACTTTCAGGGGTTGGTGGTGGTGGGAAAATCAGACATGATTCCTGATGGTGTATGAGGATGGGGAAAGGCAAATTTAACTTGTATTAGTTGAATTTGAGAGGGAAGTATTTGGATGAGCCTCAGCTTTTCCCTTTTCACCCAGAAGCAACAAAAAGAGCAAAGCATCACTCTTCTCTCCCGGGAGACTGGCTGCCTCTGTGACTGCTCTAAGAGCCACAGTATCAATTCTACTGCCTCCCTACCTCGCCCACCTTTCATGTGGCAGGCATTCAACATTCTCCACCCCCATTTCAGGGAAAGGTAAGCAGATCCTAGAGCAGTGTTATTTAAGACACAAGAAAAATTGTACTAAAGTGTGTGCATTTGTGTGTGTGTGTGTGTGGTATGCTGAATGTCAGTGAACTCAGGAACAATAGAAGCCTACAGATATTTCTAGACCTTAGGGCGAGGTTTGGGCAATTTCTCAAATAATCTTTCTCTCTGTTGTAGCCATCAGCAGAAATTTGATGAGTCATTGGCCAATGCATTCAGGAGTATTATATCAATGAGTTTGGAGGGAGACAACTAAAAATTCACTGAGGTAGGCCAGACCACAAAGGTCTGGGCCAGGTTTTCAGATTGCTAAAAAATAACAATTCTGACTCATTAATTACTAAGGCAGAACAGTCATGATATGCATGAAGGACTAGGCTCTGAAATGCCTCGGGGAGGCTGTAGAAGTTAGTCATTGCCACAGTACTATTGTGCAGCCATCCCCACCCCCATTCCTCAACTCAGTGGCTGGAAACACAGAATTAATGTGTGCTCACACATCTTTGGGCCAGTTAGAGTTTGGCTAAACTGATCTGGTTCCACTAAACTTAAACTGGGGGCCACTGATTGAGGTCAGATTCTCTTGTCGTGTAACTAGTAGGCAACTCAGGAACTTTCTATCATGGCTATGGTAAAAATGCAAGAAGACAAGTCCAATCCTGCATGTCCACTTCAAATCACATTTCAATTGTACTAATATCCCACTATCTAAAACAAGTTGCGTGGCCAAGTCAAAGGTCAGCAGCTAGGGAAACATTTTCTGTCTATTCTGAGCCCATGGCAAGGATGTGGATGGATAATACTACAAGGGAGTGAAAAACTGAGAACAATAATTCTACGCCAAAGAATAATGCCAAATAATGCCACTAATGCCAAAAAGGTATTCCTGAGTTGGTAGGTTAGGCAGCCTTTGTGGAGAAAGCAAATTCTCTGGTTGGAAAAGTCCCAAACCGGAGACCTAGGGTTTTCTGTAATGTTTTGGGCCAGTGAAAAGGGTAAGGTCAGAAATCAGGTCCCCACTCAAGGATGTCATATAAAGATGTCGTCATTATAGCACACTTACATCCTCTCATATTCTATTTTTAACTGAGTTATCAGGAATACCTGAGGTTTCAATATAACAGGGTAAGATAAAGCCTTCCACATGTTTTTAAAATCTTCGTTTCTCTCTAGCAGGTTTTGTTCCACAAAGTTAAGGGTCAGGAAACTGTTTCTTTGTATTAATGAAATGAATCTGTTCCTTGTATAGATAATTTTTACTCTGTGGAGATCTTATTTCCTTCTTTGTGAGAACTTTCAGGGTGCTCATGGATAGCTCTGGTCATGACAATTTTAATAGAGCTTCTTTTTCCTCTTTTATTTATGAATTCTCTGTTTGACTACATGGTTTTCAGTTTTACTGCCGCTGACCATTCATTGCAGGCTGCCTTGATTCAGTTTTGAAAGCAGACAAGCAAAGAAGGAAGGAGGGAGGGAGTGGAAAAGGAAGAAATAAAAGAGAAAAAAGATTCAAATTGGTATCCTGTCTTGTCCTTATGTTAAATAATCTTGCAATCAGGCATATTTCTTGGTCCTTAATATTAAACAACACTGAGAACAAGCAGCAGTAACGTAGTTCCTAGAAGATCCTTGCTCTTGGAAGGTAATACTAACAGCCAACTAAAATAGCTTACGTATCAAGACTAATAGTTTGATCATCAGAACTTCCTTCCAGATCCTCATAGTCCTGTTCTCATCAACCCAAAGCTACTATTGTATAAACTCTGTCTTGCAAAACCCACCTTAAAATGACCCAGTCTGGGCCTTTCCATAAATATTCTCTCTCATTATTTCTCCTTGACCTTATTGAGGTTGTGTTGTCCATTACTGCAACAAATCTAATAAACTTAGCTTTGAATAATCAATAGATTTTGTGGTCTTTAGGGAAATCATTATTCAACAGAAAAAAGCAAGTTTTTTATTTGTAAAAATCAGCCATTGTCTTGTATATTTACATACCTGTGTAAGCTACAGAACATACTCGGTCAATAACCTAACATGTTATCAGTTTCAACCTTATCATATACATTAGTCATCTCTGACTTTTGATAGGAAAAGTCACATATAACAACTAAAAACATTCATTAAAATATGTGGTGGTTATTAAGAAAGATGAAGTTATGTTTATAAAGCTAGTAAGTCGGTTTGAAATATTTTGACTTAAAAAGATGAATTGGAAAATCATTTTTTCTTTATTTTAGGGTCAAGAGGTACACGTGCAGATTTGTTACATGGGTAACTTGCATGTCACGGAGGAGGTTTAGTGTACAGATACTTTTGTCGCCCAAGTAATCAGCATGATACCCAATAGGTAGTTTAAGTGAAGTTTTCTTCAATACTATTAGTCAAAGAGCATGGAAACCAACTGTACATGTTATTGACTTCCTTCCTTCCTCCAGGGGAGCCATCTGTGAGCCATGCTCTTGTCTCATTGCTGTGTGCATCCCTCTTCGTCCGTGCATGGCATTTAGGCAACAGGGGCCTGTGGCAGGCTGTAGGGCTAATTACCTAAACTCGTGACCCTGTCTGGGTTGGAAAGATTACCAATGTGTTGATGTCTGTGCACCCACTGTTGTGTGTGGAAAGATGGTGGATTCAGGTAAGACAACTATCAGGTGATCCAATTAGCAGGTAACCAAACATCCAGAAACTTGCAACCTTTTTTGCTTCTCCTTTACATTTCAGAGGCACGAAGTGGTTGATTCTATTCTTGGTTTCAGTTTTAAAATGGCCCTACATGCTATTTCTTAAATTGTTTTTCCACATTTATCATTTCAACAAGACGTGCTGTGGGAGGATCCTTCTGCGTATGCTCTCTATTAATGCTGATTGTTGTGTTGCAGTTCCGACCTTCTCATTTATCTGATGTCCAGCTGTCAAGGGCCTGTCATGACTTCAAATGTGTAACCCTATGTTGGCTTTTGGAGCCAACTGATTTGAAGTACAAGTTATCCCTAAAGAAAATTTGGTTTCCCCATTTTTAAAGTGGTGAAATAATGAAGTTTAGTGAGCAAAATATATAACTTTAAGCATTAAAGGGGAAAGAAAGAGCTAAGCAGAAAAAAGAAAGAAAGAAAGAAAGAAGGAAGGAAGGAAGAAAGAAAGGAGAAAAGGAAGAAAGGAAGGAAGAAAGGAGAAAAGGAAGGAAGGAAGGAAGGAAAAGGAAGGAAGGAAAGAAAAGAAAAAGAAAGAAAGAAGGAAAGAAAGAGAAAGAGAGAGAGGAGGAAAGAAAAAAAAGGAAATAAAGAAAAAGGCAAGGAAAGGAAAGGAGAGGAAAGGAAAAGAAAAGAAGAGAAGCAAGAAAATGTACTGAATATAATGTTTGGATATTGTGAGTCCCTTAGAAAAGGCGTTAATAATCAGTAAAGGAGGGAAGAGTTCCAGGTAGAAAGGTACAGACCCCTTTTCATGACAAAGGTCAATTATTCAATAAGGAAACATTTAGGATGATGTCTGTGTGCCAAGCACTGAGAGAGTTATCAGAATGTTTCATTTCCTCAAAGTTTCTACTCTTATTCCAATAGAAAAACAACAGTACAAGATACAGGATGGAGAAGGTGAGTTGAATGTTTTTTAACATTCAACACAGGAATTCTTGGTCCACTCTCCAACTGAATGTAAGGAATTAGGAGATTAGCCTTACGTTGTTCTAATTTTTCCTGAGAGCTCATATCAACAAACACTTGTTGGACAGTTTCTATGAGGCAGGAACTCTGCTATGTTCTGGAATGAGCAGATGGAGTTATACAAATATGTACAAGACATATTTCTTGCCATTAAATTATATATAAGCTAATAGAGAAGAATAAGCATTAATCTGTGAAATAAAGAATAGTCAGATTTGGAAAGTTTCACCAATTCTCAACGGCATAGAATGCAGCATTAGGCAAAGGTCCAAAAGTGATATCATCCAAATGGAATGGGGAAATTGGAAAGTTGAGGAAAAGGTCAAGGAGTCAGACGATTAATGAATCACTAAAGAAGTATTATATATGTTCATAGGTGAGTTTATGATTTCATTTTACTTGATGTCAAATGGTGGAACACCCAAATATTTTACTCGTGATTGTATTTTTGTGCTTCAGTTACTGGCACCTTTATTTTCTTCCATTAGTGCCCTACATCCATCAATGCCTGTGTATAGAATATTTTGACCTCAGTCAATTCATAACAGTACTAACAACAGAGTCGCAGGTGTTCTAGGAAGGAAAATAAGGAACAGGTGGACTATGAGAGATGCAAAATTCCAAGCCAAGGGACTGAGGGTATCATCAAAGGAGTAATCTCAGACCCAGTAGCCAGCTGTCTCCTAATATTGATGTTCTTTTCCGCATATTATCACTGTCAGGCAAATCTTCAAAATATTTCTGAATCAAAGCCTGCACAAATGGTAACTTTCAATGTGCAATGTTTCCTTTTATTTTAATTATTTTTTAGACAGGGTCTCACTCTTTCATCCAGGCTTAAGTGCAATGGCGCGATCTCGGCTCAACCTCCACCTCCGAGGTTCAAGCGATTCTCCATGTCTCAGCCTCCTGAGAAGCTGGGTCTACAGGTACGCACCACCACGCCTGGCTACTTTTTTGTATTTTTAGTAGAGACAGGGTTTCACCAAGCTGACCAGGCTGGTCTCAAACTCCTGACCTCAACTAATCTGCCCACCTCCCAAAGTGTTGATATTACAGGCATGAGTCACCACACCAGGCCCCATTTTCCTAATATAGTGTAGGTGTGTTCAATTTTCTCAATAAATTTAAGTTGAAGTTTCATTAGCTGTTTTTTGGAATCCTAAATGGAACTTATTGTTACTGGTTTTGTACAACAAGAAGCAGAGCTCACAAGAAGTCACTTAAAATGAAGAGGAATAAAGCAGGGTGCTGGTTTCTTCTGTGACCAATGCCAATTCACGGACATATGTTAAATAAAACTTGTCAGTGTATGTGTGCATGTGCATGTGTGTGTGTAAGTATGCACACACTTGACCATGACAAGTAGAGGCTGGTGACACAGAGTGCAGCCTACTGTGTAAATCGGGGGTATAAGAAAACCAGGAGACGCTGGCTCTGTTAGTTTCCTAGGACTACCTCATCAAAGCATCAAAAAACAGGTCACTTGAAACAACAGCACTTTATTTCCTCACAATGCTGAATGCTAGAATTCCAAAATACAGGTGTCAGCAGACCCCCCACTCTCTCTGGGATAAGCCTGTCTGTGTCTTCTAGCTTCTGGTGTTTTCTAGCAGTCCCTGGTGTTGCTTGCCCGTGAATGTGTCACTCCATCACAGGGCCATCTTCTCCCACTCTCTTTTCACAGCATCTTCTTCCTATGTCTAACTGGCTCTATGTCAAAATGTCCCCTTCCTATAACAACACCAGCCGCATCAGAATAGGACCCACACCGATTACCTCATTTAATTTTTTAAAAAATTTTTTAATATTTGTGGGAACAGAGTAGGTGAATATATTGACGTGGTACATGACATGTTTTGATACAGGCGTGCCTTGCATAATAATCACATCATGGAGAATATGGTATCCATCCCCTGAAGCATTCTTCCTTTGATTTACCAACCATCCAATCATATTCTTTTGGTTATTTTTAAATGTGCAATTAAGTTATGATTGACCATAGTCACTTTATTGT
The DNA here is from genome assembly GCF_000951045.1 of Mandrillus leucophaeus. Lineage (NCBI taxonomy): Eukaryota > Metazoa > Chordata > Mammalia > Primates > Cercopithecidae > Mandrillus > Mandrillus leucophaeus. Next base: position 1,807,722 of record NW_012101410.1, on the reverse strand, counting down.
GCTGTTAAAGAGTAGGTCTTATTTATACTTTCTAACTAGTTTTGGTACCCATTAACCATCCCCACCTTCCCTTACACCCCCACCTATCCTTCCTAGCCTCTGGTAACTATCCTTCTACTCTCTATGCCAATCACCTCATTTTAGATGGATTACTTCGCTAACAGCCACTTTTCCAAATAAGGTCACACACTGATTTACTTGGGATCAGGACTTCAGTGTACCTTTTTGGTGTGATACAATTCAGCCCAGAACACTTGCACATGGCCCCTTTAAAAAGAAGTCTAGCCTACAGACTGACTTCCAGCTTTACTGGTTTCACTGCTCACTGTTGTTTCTTTGGTACCAAGTATTCTCTATTCTCCAATTCTTTCTGATTTATTTCTCAGATGGTTGGCTATGTCAAATAGTATTTTGGGAAGGGTAATGTGTCAGTGGGATTATTGCCAAATTCTTTTCTTGAGTTTTATAATTTTTCCACAATAAGACGGATTATTTGGGGGAATAAATTAAAGTGTCCATATAATTTCTGCCAACATCATAGAAGCAGAACTTTTTACTTCAGTATAAAAAGGGCCCTAGAGAAAGTTGATTTTCTTTCATTTGATGAAAGGACTTATGCTCCTCAAGGTTAAGTGACTAGATCAAGGTCACACAGTTAGAGTCAGAGCCAGAAAAAAAAATCCAAATGGTCAATGTAGATCATGCAAATGTCATTGTTTGCAGTCTCTGTATTCAGTTCAATGCTAGGCTTCACACTCGCTTTTAGAATCTTGTTGGAACTTGACTCAAAAGGACTAAGTTCAGAAGCCAGGCACTCCTCCAACTTCGCTCACATATTGATCAAAGACATTTCCCTTCCACTATTCTTTGCAAATATGACATGCTTTCCATGTCAAAACAAAACAATGGCCTTAACAGAATCAAGAAATGACAATATCAAAACATTTTGAGACCATTCCCATTTTAATGTAAAGAATATTACCTGGCAAATTTTTGGCTTGGGTTTTCACTAAAATTAGTAGTATCAAGTGAATTCGTGCAAATCAAATGATGTTTGTGTGGAACATGGAAAGTTATTAGAACCATAGTGAATACTCCTGCATACTTGTGTAATTTTGGAAATGCCACTGAGTGCCAGTTTCCTTGTAAGTAAAATCAGGGGAAAAATCATCATTCTTACTTAACTCATAATATTGGCATTCTGACTATAACTTGGCGTCCAATAAGCAGCCAATAAACATTTATGTGTTCATTTATGTTTCTGGAAATACTCCAAGAAATAATTATTTCATCTTGATGCTTCCCTGTGCAGATGACATTCAGACAGATCTATGTTAAAATCCAGATCTTCCTGTTAATAGCTATGTGACCTTGGGCATGTTTTCCTATTTTCTTGGTCCCTTCCTGCTTGAAATAAAAATGGGAATCATGATAATGACTTCATTATAGAGATATTGTGAGGGTTACATGCAATCATCCACATAAAGTGCTTGGTGTGGAATCTTAGCACTTAGCAAGTGTTTCGTTTGTGATAGTTACTGATGTCATTGTTATTTTTATTTTTCAGTACCATATTTAGGGCTTGTCTACTTTTGTGATTTCTAATTAGTAAGAGAAAATCTACATGCTGAAAGACTATTTTGGTTTGTCTCTCCTATCTTACTCAACTTTTCTTATCAGGTATTAAGCATAACTGAATAGGGAATAGATTTTCTAATTGGTACACAATGAGGAAGTTTCTGTGTCATCCATCTTATTATTCTTGACCTGAGGTATCCCTTTTTGGATTCCTATGCCTAGAACCCTCAGAGCCTGCTACAAATGGAATGTGTGTGTCCCCCTGCAGAATCATATATTCCAACTCTAATCGCCAATGTGATGGTATTTGGAAATAGGACCTTTGGAAGGTAATTTGGTCATAAGGCTGGAGCCTTCTTGATGGGATTAGTGTCCTTATAAAAAGAGGTAGGAGAAAGCTTGTTTCCTCTCTCTATGCTGTCTGCCTTATATGGATACAGGAAGATGGGCAATCTGCAAACCAGAAAGAGGATGTTCATCAGACACCTAATCTGCCAACATCTTGATCTCAGACTTTCCAGCCTCCAGAACTGTGAGAAGTAAATTTCTATTAAGCCATCCAATCTATGAGAATTGTTATAGCAGTTGAACTAAGGGCTTCTGTTTTTTCATTTTTAAAATAATAATAGTAACAACTATTTTTACCTTATAGAGTAATTAATAATTGTATTTCTAATAATTAAAATGCTTAAAAGCTGTAAAACCGATAACACCTAGTTGGCTATAAACTATCAAATAGATACCGCCTTGAGTAGAAGTATACCATAATTACCATAAAGAGGAGAAGTAAAAGAGAGAAGAAGGAAAGATATATATTTATACAGTGTCTTTTATATCTTAGACACAGTGCTTACCTGGTGCTTTCAAATATGCGTTTATTTAGTCTTCATAACAAATGTGGGTGCCATAATATGAAAATGTAGCACCTGGGAAAAGTGAAGCCTAGGGTAAGGAAAGTCACTTAAGGTTACATGGCTGGTCCACAGGGATTTTAGTTCTACCTACCTCTTAAAATGGCAGATTGAGCACCAAAGTACTTTCTTCTCCATTTTTCCAAAATCTCAAATGCAAATTAAAGGTACAATAAGATACTTTTAAAACTATATGATCCAACAGCCTTTTAGAATATCAGTTTTTTAAAAAGTTTAAAGCAATATTTATGAGCACATATTAAGTTAATTATTTTTGTTATACAAATTTAAGTCTGACTCAATTATCTCTATTCTTTCCTCTTAACCATGTTATCTCATTATCCCTTTGATTATAGCCTCCTGTGTCTCTCTATAATTCTTACAAATGAACCAGTTGAGCTTAACAGTAAACCAATTATAGTATAACTTTCTCTATTTTAATCAAAGAAGGGAAACCTTCCTGATTATTCAGGGATTTTGACAATTTAATTTTTCCTTCAGGTCTTTGTGTATACTTGAGGCAGTGATGTAGTTTTCTCCTAAGTTAACTGCACTGTCGTTGAACTCTTGGACTCATGTATGCTTAAATTAGGGATGTCATATTTAGAAAATTAAAATTCTGAATTCCAAGTTAAATTTGAATTTCAGATTAATAATTTTTTTAGTATAAATATGCTTCTGTAATGTTTGGGACATAGTTATACTGAAAAAATGTTATTTATCTGAAATCCCAATTTAATTGAATATTCTGTATTTTATCTGGCAACTCTCTCAAATACGTGTCAGGATTGGCAATCATTGTTTTAATGACTGCTTCGTCCAGAAATATCAGTAAAAAGCAAACTCAGGTATATCAGTCTTTGAAATTTCCCATCTAATTTGCATATCAACTAAAATGTCATATCATGTTTTAGTTCTCTGAAGAGATCAAACTATAGAAGCTGTCTGATGTACCCATGAGATTTTGGGAAATAAATTATATCCTTTTTATAGGTGGAGTGAGCAGTATTGACATAGGGTGGCTAACTAACTGTTATGTATTTGATAACAATTAGGCTGAAAATCTGAGTCTAAGTTTGGTCTTTTGCCTTCTTTACCAAAATTCTACTTTCCTGAAGGAAATTTAAATTACTGTGGTATGAGCACTCTTGAAACTCATAACTAAAGGTGTACTAAGGTTCTTAGTTGCAAGCAACAACCAATTCTAACTTAGGCATAAGAAGATTTGTGGAGAGATTATTGAGAGCAAATTGACAGATAACGACTTTGTAACTGAAAGCACTCCATGATTCTTCACAATGTGAAGTGAGAATCAGAAAACAACATCTTGTAGCTGAAACGATCTGGTCTAGTGCCATGTCACTAAAACTCTGCTTGCTCTATATTCTGCTTTGCATCACAGACTCAGTATTCAAATCTCCCAGAAAGCTTGACTGCTTGGCCAAGATTAGGTCACATTCCCATTCCCTACCTGTACTGGAAAGAGGGTTCTGAACTTATGTCATGAAGTTGGAATTGTCTTCTTCCCTGTCTGTCTATAATGGAGAAGAGAAAATTCTGCTGTAAAAAGTCAGGGCAGGAAAATGGATGGTTGGTGGCAAAAAATCAATAATTATCCATTAAACATTTAAGTACAAAAGGCCCTTTTATATCCTTCTCTACGTTGATCCCCAATTTTCCTATCAACAAGAGGAACACGGATGAAACTAGAGGTCATTATATAAAGTGAAATAAGCCAGGCACAGAAGGACAAACTTCACGTGTTCTCATTTGTGGAATCTTAAACTTAAACCAATTGAACTCGTGGAGATAGACAGTAGAAGGATGGTTACCATCACTGGGAAATGTAGGGTGGGGGTATTTCGGGGAAGTGGAGAGGGCTAATGGATACAAAAACAAAAGTTAGAAAGAATGAATAAGACCTAGTATTTGTTAGCACAACAGAGTGACTGTAGTCAAAATAATTTGATTGTATGGTTTTTAAAAACTAAAAGGGTATAATTGGATTATTTGTAACACAAAGGATAAATGCTTGACGTGATGGATATTCCATTTACTGTGATGTGATTATTATGCACTGCATGCCTGTTTAAAAATATCTTATGTAACCCATAAATATATACACCTACTATGTGCCCCAAAATTAAAAATTAAAATTAATAAAAGGAAAAAAAGAGGTAACCTTCTGTAGAATAAGGAAGCAATAGCAGCAATGGAAACTGAAGCATGGTAGCTGCCTTGAGAAGTAATCCTTAATATTAGAAGTCATTTTTTTTTTGTGAGGGTCCTTCCATGTAGTAGCTTTATTCTTTGCCTTTGTGAACTTACCCTTCTTTTGATCTCCCTCCTAAAAGCTATATCAACTGCAAGGCTAACTGGATTCAAGGATGGTGGATACTATCTCGGTCTGAGTTTTTCTGGGTAACAGCTCTCTGCCTTTCTTAATACAAATTTATGATCATTATCATTGAGATGAGGAACTTGTAACTTGGAATACATGGGTGGGTTTTAAGGAGTTAGAAAAATTCCTGTAGCTTATTATAATTTTTGAGTAAGATTTTATGTGTGTATTCCTATAAAAAGAATCCACAGTTCTAAAAATGTATATTCTCAAAGGGATCTATTAAGGAAAACAGGGTTCAATGACATAAATGAAACCAGGAATATTAAATGTCTTTGCCAATTTCAAATAACTTTTTAGTAGCACAATCAAGACATCAAGTTCCCAATATAGTTAGAGAAATTATTTGAGTTTTGTGCCAATTATGCATGTATTTCTAAAGGCAAAATACAGAAGCCTTTTCTTTTTACTAAATATGCCCTTCATTCTGGGAATGTCCGATGGCATTATCAGCTTCACCTTACTCCCCATGTCTGGTGATCCTGGCAGAGAACCATCTAGCCAAGCAGATGACTGAGGCCAACGCTTCCTCAATTATTTCTTTTTTGTAGAAATGCCATTAATAGCTAGTACAATACTTTGTGCAAAGATATATTGTTTTTATGGCTTCTTGATATTTCCACTTGATGTATTTTCATATAGGTAAGTTTCTTCTCATATCTTGATTGCCTGAATGGTCTTGTAGCAGGATTTGAATAACTAGAGAAAACCTTAATTGTATTTAAGGTGGCTTTTATCCTTTGAAAAAGCTTCTAGATTTAAAACATTACTAGTCTTTGTTCAGGCTATCATAACAAAATGCCATAGGCTGGGAGGCTCATGAACAACAGAAATTTTTTTCTCACAGTACTGGAGTTCAGGAAGTTTAAGATCAAGGCACTAGCTGATTCAGTGCCTGGTGAGAGTACACTCTCAGGGCAAGCCTGGAAGAGTCACCAGGCAGAGAACTGGCTGAGCAAGTGCAGAAGGTGGCCAGGGTTGCGCTAGTGCCAGCAGTGAACATGGTGTGTGCTTGACACAAATAGTATTTGAAGGCTTGCTTCCATCCTGAACTGTTGTTTGTGCAATGTTGGGAAGAGCATTTATTCTCTTTGGGTCTCAGAATCACCTGTAAAATGGGGGAATTAAGAGACCTTTAATGTCTAAAGTTCTAGAATTGCACATACTAGCAGTGAAACATTTTGAATTTGGGATTTAGGTCCCCCACCCCTGATACATTTTCCAGGGAGGATCCAGGGGTATTAACTCATTCAGATCTTTGCAGGATTCAACATTTATCTTTAATGTAACCCTGAATATCAGCCAGCTGATTTATAATGGTACATTTTTACATCTTCAATACATAGTAAGGAAGAAACATGAACTGAAACCTTTAGAACAGTTGTAAACAGCATGGAATCACATAGATTTTTTTCCCTCTAGAAAAATCAATCAAATATTTAGTTCATAAGAATATTTTGATTCAGCTAATTAATCAACATTATTAATACTTAGAAGTAAATTGTAATTATACATTGTTGGTTGGATTTTGATGTGTAAACATAAATTGAGTCTCCTTGTGAATCTATAATACATGTAATGTATTATATATATGAGATGGCTAACCTTTACAAACATGATTGTTTTTAGCCTTGGTATTATTAGACTTATATTTCCAGGGAAGTGCAAACCAGAGAAGTAACTTACAGAAAGGGACTTCTATGTAATATTATCTATGAGTGGAGGAAGGAGTTTAACATGGGAAGCAGATCTAAGACAGCATCTGCTTTCAACAGAATCTTACACATAAACTCTGATTCCCATGGGTTTAGGGAACATGCTCAGCATGTGGAGTAATGTTTTCTATTACTTTCATTTTCCACTTTCCTATTGCAAGCCTCTTCTTCAGAGATGTGTTTCCCTTTTAATTGGGCTTCGTCTGTTGCTCTATACCTGTCAGGTCTCAAATGTTGTTCCATAATTCTTAGATACGATTAAATGGTAACCAATTCATCATTATCTCAGAGGCAATTTAAAGCCTTATGAGTTGGATTTTTGTTCACATACACATGGGGAAAAAGAGAGGTTGTCTGTGATGAAAGGTGAATGTTTCCCTCAGGGAGGCAGTATAATGCTGTGGTAAACAGCACAGGTTTTGGAATTCGAATTTCAACTCAGAGGAATTCCAATTCATTCATTCATTTAACAAATTTTTATTGAATTGTTACTATGTCCTAGACACTGTTGTAGGTGCTAGAGTGTAACAGAGGAAAAAAAATCTGCCCTTGTTTATCTTCTATTTTAATGAAGGAGTTAACAACAAACAAGATAAATGAAAAAAATGTATACTTAAATATATTAGATCATGATAAGTGTAGGGAGAAAAGGAAATTAAAAGAGGGATTAGAAGGTTGAAATGTTAGTTTAGCCCAGGGAGGTCTTACTGAGAAGATATTTTGCCAGGAGCAAATGCATGTTGTCTTAGTCCATTTTCTGAGGCTGAGTAATTTATTTAAAAAATAATAATGATAAAAGAGGTTCCTTAGCTCATGGTTCTGGTGGCTGGGGAGTTCAAGGTCAGGCAGCTGCATCTGGCCAGAGCCTCATGCTGCATTATGATAGCCAATGGCACCACAAGATGAGTGTGTGTGAAAAGGAGGCAAAACATGAGGGACAACTTTATGGTATAACAACCCACTTTTGTGGAAACTAATCCAGTCCCTGGAGAGTGAGAACCCACTTCCGGGAGATAGTATTAATTCATTAGGGTGGATTCCTCCAAACCCAAATACCTCCCAAAGGTTCCACCACCTCTCAACACCATCACATGGGGGTCCAAGCCTCCACTTGAGTTTTAGGGGGACAAACCATATTCCAACTATAGCAAATGTGTTGTGCTACCTAGAATTTATATAATACTTTTCTGCGAAGTTTACAATAGTGTGTCTCTGTTGGAACTCTTTGCTGGGCTTCTGCCAGCATTTGGAAGGGCCTTGTGAAAGTGGGGGATCTTAAGCTTAATTTGCTTCATTTAATCTGACACTTATTAATCAGGGTGACTTCGGCCAAGTAATTTAACCTCTCTAAAAAGTTCCCAGCTGTGAAATGGAGATAATAAACATATTAGTTCACTTTATTGGATGAACTATAAGGCTCAGACAAGATAATCCACAAAAAAATTTCATCATTGCGTTAAGCACAAAACAGATGCTAAATTCCTAAATTCTTAAATGTATTCTTATGTGTCCTGTTAGTTTTGCCTACTTGCTTCTTACTTTTATTTATTTATTTATTTATTTAACTACCCAGGCTATTTATGTGTTCGCCGTCATTTTTTAAAGCAAAATATTAGTTAAATTAAAAATTCGGATTTAGCTGAGTTTTTTTAAGGCACCTAAGTCTGGGAAGAAGGTAAAATGACATAAACGAAGCATCTACCTTTTACATATATTTTATATGTATTTATTTATTTAAACTTCTATCACACTGTGAGCACTTGCAGTATTATTAAACTGATCTTTTAGATGGAGACAGAGAGGCTGAGAAACATTAAGTAAATTGTCTAGTCACTCAGCTCATAGAGCTATAACTGGGATTCAGTCAGATATTTGTGCTTAAAAGTTTATACTGTTTCCATAAAGTCTGAATGAATAAAATCTTCCACATATATGAATTATTCATAAAATGAAGGTGGTATTCTTATCACTCAGTCTTGACCTTATGGAAATTAATTACCTAAATAAGGCATGATATTTACATATTTGTACCTGGTCCATTAAGGACTCAGAAGCAGAGGAAATTGGCAAAGATAAGAGGAGAACTGAATTTGATTTCCAGCCTGAATTATTGTTAGTGTGTTTAATAAGTGTAAATAGGCTAAGAGCATTTGCTGAAGAACACTTAGGAAATAAAGTCATATAATGGTACCCAGGGCTTTTTATAAATCACTATTCTCTCAACAAGTCTACACTTCAGTTTGGCAGGCTCCCCCGGGGGCTGGTGCCTGAGAGCCTGGAGACAAGATCCTGCTCATAGGATCAGCCTACCCATTGCAAAAAGGCCTCTCCTCCTCCAGCAGCTGGTCCAGTTCTCCTGATTCCCACTGGGGATCCATCTGTTCTTGAATCTCAATGCCAGCCCTGTCCTGTGGGAGCCACTGAAGCTGGTGATGCCCTTGTGGAGTATGCCTGCCCCTGAGCTTATTAATGTGGTGATTAGGCCCGACATGGAAGACTGCTCTTCTGGAGCTGAGCTAAAGGACACACGAACAAAATAAGCATTTCTGATACGGACACTATGAGCATGCATTTGCCTGGCAAAGACGTCGGCTTATTTCACTTCACTTGAATTCAGGCCAAAAAGGAAGACTATTGGCTGATATTTTTAGGGGGAGGATGGGGTGGGTGCAAATTACTAACACTAAGATTTTGTTGTTTTAAATTAATAAAGGACTTCGTTAAAGATTATAGAAAACAAAAAGTGTTAGGTGTTTTAACTCTTCTCATAATTCACTTTTATTACTTGACTCCCCATCTATCAAATCCTGAATCCTAATGTGGAGCCTGATATAAATGAATTAAAACACATTTAACAGTGGGCAAAGTAATTATTGGAAAGACCACGAACTCTGTCAACAAATGTCCATGTATTTAGCTAGATGGAAGAGGTCACTGATAAAGACATGCTTTTTAATAAAGAGACAAATTAGAATTATTGAATACACTGCCAGCAGGGAGAAGTGAAAATTGTGATTTTTCTGGTCAAAAGGTAAGCTAAAGAGTTTGAAAAGCAGACCTACATATCTCAAGATCCTCAAGAATTATCATCATATTAAAACATAAAATATATTTTATGTTAATAACAATCATTCTAAATCATGAGTAAGAACTTAGACTTTAGGTTTAGGCTTATGAAGAGAAAATTATTATATTGTATTTTAAAAAACCATTTCATTAAAAACAAAAACAAGGAATACCACTCCCTCTTTAAGGTAATGAGCTCTGGCCACCTGCAGAATCCATTTCTTTTTTCTCTCCAGCATCAGCAATGAGCATGAATCATGGAGTCAGGGTGACTTAGGCTTGAATCCAAGCTCACATACCTATGGAATAGTGAGCAGTAGTGGACAAGGTTATTATTGTTATGACGTTTGAGAGTGAAATGTACTTACATCAATAGAAAACATCTGTTTATAAAAGTGGAGGTTAGAGAAGCTTACTTAGCAAATGGAATTGTCTTGCCTAGGAAAAAAGGGCAAATCATGTATGCTGTATTTTTATCAATTATAAAATGGGGACAAAAGTACACTTACAGCAGTATTGTTGTTATAATTAAATAGATATTATGTAATGTACAGCAAAGGCATGGCCTGTTAATTCCTTTCTTCTTCCCATTTCCTTTAGTCTTCTGCCTGATCAGATTATTTAGTCCAAATCTTGACTCTTACACAGATGGATGTCTTTGCCTATCACTCTAGTGATTATACCCCAGCAAACTCTGGCCTGATATTTTTATGATTCAGCCAAAGCAGCTTTACTGGCTATCATTTGTTTGTTCGCTTGTTTTCATGCAACATTTCACCACCTGTGTTGTTCCATAGCAGTCAGGTAATCAGTCCTGGATCCCACTCTTTTGCTCTGATGCACGTTGTGGGTAAATAACATGCTTAGAACATTAATGACAGACACATAAGTATTTATATTGGCAAAAAACAGGACTAGCATCTACCATTTAAACAGAAACTGACCTGGCAATAGATTGTGATGGTTGAGAGGTTGGGATACTGGCCAGTTAACTGAAATTTAATTCAGGAAATAATAAATTTATAAAGTGTCCAATTAACCAAATTAGTGATGTTCTTCAATTTTTCACTGTGAAAAGGTTTTACTGATGCCAAGACACTTACCAGGCCAACAGAGTTGACTTTTGCAATACCCATCATTTTATTGGGGAATGGGTGGGCTGTTTCTTAAAGGCTAAGTGTCTCTTGGAGATTTGCACTCTGCCTGAATGCTGTGTCTATACTAGCTCTAACTCTGTACCTCCTTTGTTTGAGAGTTTTTGGCAAATTGATCATATGTTAATATTTGCCAAAATGGCTTTCAGTGAATTACATTAATGAAGATCCAAGAGTCTGAGTCTGACATTGACTTCTGGGGTCTTTTCTCCAGGTTCACCACTTGCCAGCTGGGTACCTTCAACATCCTCATTCATAAAACAGGAAAGATGAGAATATCATGACCTAAGTTGTGTGGATCTATGAAGTATCCCATGCAATGCACTGAACATGAATAACTACAAAATAAGGGCTCAAGCACTGTCACTTACCATTGTGTCGTAAGACTCAGATCACCATGATTGTCTCTGTGCTTCTATTATTGGAAAAAGACATAGGTAGGGGTTAAATTTCCCCTTTTTGCATCTAAATATGCAAGACACTGTGTTAGACGTTTATTTCAATTGACTCTTACAAGAATCCTTAACATGATATATCAACAAAAATGGGATATTTCAGTCAGAGAAATCTACAAAATTGTTCAAGCTTTAATGGATTCACAGGTTCACATATTTGAACCTGTGTCTAATTCTAAAAGCCATTAATATGTCATGTTGTGACTACTAGATATCAGTTCTTATTTGTGAATTTTTAGTCACAAATCTGCCCCTGGCCTCACATATTTTTGATTTTTTAAAAATACTTTTATTTAATCATATCATGGTTTCTTAAATCAGAAGGGGTTTAAGAAATGATGTGAACATGTAATGCTCTTATTACTTCTTTATTTATCACTTTGGGAAATTTGTTATTAATAAGATAATGCTTTAAATTTAAGGATGTATACATTTTGGAAAAAGTATATTCATATTTGCATGTTGAAAGGAAGATGGGTTGACAGGAAACACATACTATAATAGAGACAACCAGAAAAATGAGAATAATAATGAGGATGGCATCACCCTGTATTTCATAGAGTATAGTCACTGGCAATCCACTCTTCCGGGGTCCTTTCACATACGCTTACCTAATTTAATCCTTGGAGGATGGAAGAGGAGAAATTGTTAGCCTTATTTTACTGATGAGAAAACCACATCTCAGAGAGGTTAAGTGATTTAACTAAAGTCATATATTTAGTACATAGTAGAGCTGAGAATGGAGCTTGAGTTTTTCCAGAAAAAATTTTTAACATTGGAAGAAAATGTGATTAAGTGCTAAGGATAAAAATGACTAGTCTAACAGAGGCTCCTGGATGTTTCTCGATGTCCATTTTTCTCATTTCTCTTAGAGATAACCTCTATTGCCAAAGAACCTCACCTTCCGGAATAGTGACAATATCTCTCGGCCTCCCCTCAGCAGTGGCCAATTAGCTTCTGAGGGTCTTCCTTATAAGATGGCTGACATATGATCCTCACCTCTTTTCTTCCTGTCTCTATTCAACCTACCTGCACTAGAACATGATGTCTCTAGCTCCATCTTGGGCCATGCTCTTGCAGGCCACACACTGGGGATGGTGGAGAGGAAAACTAAAAGTTCCCTGAATCCCACACAACTGGGGAGACACTGTCTGAGACTCAAATTACTCTTTTCAGAGCAATATTCACAGATATTGTTCTTTGTGGGAGAAAAAATGGACTTTGATCATATTTATGTTGCTGTTATGCTGGGTCTCTACTGGCACCAAATCCAATCCTAGGTAATGCATCACCTATCTGGAAGTTTTGTTCCTGAGGCAACAGGCAATACGTGAATTTGAAGACCAGAGAGGCTGGCTAAGAAGAATCAAGACCAGAGGGCTGAACTGACTTCCTTTAAGAAAGAAGCATATTAAGAAAAGTTACTAGATCCTGGGGGTGCCTGAGAGATGGCAAAACTGTGCCTGAGTGAAGGAGCTGTGATTAAATGAAAGAGAGTGAGTCGGTTTCCCATGTCCAGGAGAAACTTAGAGATTCGTAAAGATACCCTCACATGGACCGTTGGGCCCTTTCACATAGGGTTTTGTGACTCTACCCTTGTTGACAAAGAGAGCTGCCAAGGAAGTTAGATTTGGGGAAAGATGGTGTTCCCTGTTTGTTTCTTTCTTCCGCCTCAGTTGCTCATCTTACTTAACAAGAGATTTCACGTAAGAGACACTTGACTTGCAGGCACTACAATGACCACTGTTCATAGGCCTATATTCCACGGACTTCCCCCCAAATTTACTGAACTAACTTAATCACAGAAGATGTCTTCTCTGTCAGGAAATATCACCCATCACCTACTTGTATGAGTTACATAGACACACAGGAAATGCCTTTTTCTTGCACTTTGTAGTGCGCAAAACCCTATCATACATAATGTCTCATTCAGTCATTCCATATCTTTAATATTAGTCTTTTTTATTTTTATAAACTTTTCTATTTTAGAATAGTTTTAGTTCTATAGGAAAGTTGCGAAGGTAGTTCCCACACACCCATATTCGTAATAGTTTCTCTTATTATTATCATCCTAAATGATAGTTCATTTGCCATAATCAGTGAACCAATATTGACTATTATTAACTAAAGTTTATAGCTTACTTACATGTCTCTAGTTTTTGCCTGCTGTCCTTTTTATGACACAGAATCCCATCCAGAATAACAGTATATTTAGTTATCAAGCCTCTTTAGGCTCCCTGTGACTATGACAGTTTCCCAGACTTTCTATTGTGATGCACTGGATGGTTTTGAAGGGTATTGGTCAGGTATTTTGCCAAATTTCCCTCTATTGGGATTTGTTTGATATTGTCCTCATTATTACACGAGGGTTATGGGTTTGGGGGAGGAAGATCACACAGGTGAAGTATCATTCTCATTACATTTTATCAATATAACATAGTATCAACGCGATTGATTTCTGATATGTTACCTTGATCACCTGGCAGAGGTAACCTTCCTCAAGCTTCCCCACTGTAGAGTTACTCAGACATTAATTTTTTAATGATTAATTTCTAAATTCCTTCTTAATTCCTAAAATAAACTGAGTTACACTTACATAAATACATGCAATATGATATGACAAAAATAGGCAAGGCAAGTAGGTGGAATGGGAAAATGAGGACAGGGAAGTAAGAAGAAGAGAGGCAAAGTAAGTACACAGAAATGCCCACCAGAACACGCTGTACCAACACCAAAGACAAATTGCAAATTTAGCTCCAAGCTTCTTAAAAGCCAAGTCACAGAAATGGAAATATGATGCATTAGGAGACTCATGTTTGTCCATAAATTTTGTTTTAGTGCATGGGCCTACTAAAATTTCTCGTATCTGTCCTTCTCAGAAGTCTAGTGGGATATAATGGCCAACATTTTAGCACTTTTTTTTTTTTTTTTGAGACATAGTCTCGCTCTGTCACTCTGGCTGGAGTGCAGTGGCACGATCTCAGCTCACTGCAAGCTCCGCCTCCCGGGTTCACGCCATTCTCCTGCCTCAACCTCCCAAGCAGCTGGGACTACAGTAGCCTGCCACCATGTCCAGCTAATTTTTTGTATTTTTAGTAGAGATGGGTTTTCACCGTATTAGCCAGGATGGTCTCAATCTCCTGACTTCGTGATCCACCTGCCTCGGCCTCCCAAAATGCTGAGATTATTTTAGCACATTTCTATGTATGTATGTATGTATGTATGTATGTATGTATCTATCTATCTATCTATCTATCTATTTATCTATCCTCCATCTTCTTCTATCATCTACACATCTAGTAATATATCTACAGTAATTCTTTGATCCTTTAATCCTTTGATGTAAGCTAAAGGCGTGAAAATTAAGCCAGAGTTCAATATATGATATTCATTAAGGGGAATCTATTAAGTCCACTCCTGTTGTTATTTAAATTTGACTGATCCAAGGATAAAAGGTATGCTGCTTTTAGTAATAAATAGACTGCTTATGATTCAGACAATAGACATCAATACCATTCCTCATAAATGAGCATTTGATAATGTTCAGATCTCCAGAAATGTAGGTTATATTTTCTAACAAAACAACAGAAACAAGAAAACTGGAGTAAAGATATGTGCATGCTATCACGTAATCTCAAAAAGAAGATGGAGTTTATGCCATCTTATGAAAAACAGCGGCTCTAACTAAGATCACATGGCCACAGGAGTATTTTTAGAGAGATACACTTTTAGAAAGGTACATTGATGTACTCAGTGTTTTGTAGTCAGTAAGAGGAAAGGCCAGGACTCAAAAATTGATTCTCTGTCTCAAGAATTCTCTTTGGAGGATATTTGTATACCAAAGATTTTATTCTGCTAATTGTTTTAGTGGCAGATGCCTCAGCCAGAGCAGTTGTACATCCTCATCTGAATTTGGCTTCTCAATGAAGCATAGCCTCAGGGCCAGAGTGTTGAGTCAGTCATACTTGAGTTTGAATATGGGAACGTTACTGTCCATTATTCTCTTTACCTACCTAGTATGGTGGCTGGCATGTAAGGAGCACTCAATACATTTATGTTAATCATAGTCATTATTATTTGTATTTCTATTGCATATGCCCAAAACAGTTATTGATTAACTGTATCAATGAATAAATGAATGAATAAATTCAGACTTTACCTTTTTTCTTCTGGCGATGGATTCTCACTCTGTCACCCTGGCTGGAGTGCAGTGGCAGGATCTCAGTTCACTGCAACCTCTGCCTCCAGGGTTCAAGCAATTCTCCTACCTCAGCCTCCCGAGTAGCTGGGACTATAAGCGGACACCGCCATGGCCAGCTAATTTTTTGTATTTTAGTAGAGACGAGATTTTACTGTGTTGCCCAGGCTGATCTCGAACTCCTGAGCTCAGGCAATCCGTCTGCCTTGGCCTCCCAAAGTGCTGGGACTACAGGCGTAAGCCACCGCGCCTGGCCAGACTTTACCGTTTCTTAGCTCTATGATACTTAGCCAAGTGAGGGTAACACACATCCCTTTGTGGGGAAGACGACATAAGATCAGAAATGTTGAAGCACCTGATCATGTGACATATGAGAAGGTGTGTATGAGTACAAGAACGAACTTGCCAGCTCACAGCATAAGCTTCATATAGCTGAGGCACTGTATTTGTTCATCTCCAAGTTTTAATCCATTTTTTAACACACATCAGTCTTTTAACCGTGTCTTTTCAAGGGGGTAGAAAAGAAAACTGTAAGAGACATTTCTATTTCAGAAATGTTAAAACATGGGGGAAAAAAAGAATGCTCTGAGATGCAAAAAAATATGGCATTTTATTTATGAATTGTTAAGTTGAACATGTAAGGCTTATATGAGTTTAAATGAAACAAAGCAATTTTCTCAGGGACAGATCACCCTTGAATAAACAGACCTTCAGGTTTCAGCTGCAAGAGGTGAAAAACTTAATTTCTGCTCTCCAGCAAAATAGCAGTGCCCTTAAGACCTTGCCCTGTAATCAGCTCATCCCTGGTTAAAACATTAGGCACAAGAGGCACAGATGCAAAGAGCTCCCAAAGCTTCGTATAAGAGTTGTTCCCAATGGCATACACGCACAACATGGTCTATTTGTGCTATATGCATGCAAAAGTTGGTGCCAAATATGCAGTTTGCTTAATGATGGAATAAAGACCACTAAAATTAATGGATATTTGAAACCCATCCTTCCAATACAATTATTGGAGCAAGAGATGTTAATTATTCCCATTACTTCCCTCCCCACCTCCCAACAGGCTGCTCTTTTGACTTGTGAATGCAACTATCTGCTTTGTTCCTAGTGAACTTAATTCATCAGGTAGGTCTGTTTCCAAGCTCTTAGTGCCTCACATATAACACTTCAATTAAATTGAGAAGAGTAATTACTTAAAGTGACAAACAGAAGAATGCTAATTAACTAAAAAGTTCATTTCAGGGCACTTAAACTAGAGTAGTGCAAAGTAAAGAGGTCATGATTTAATGTATTTGCCTGACTTGCTTTTGTAAAACACTGTTCTTCATTATAATAATGCCAAAAGAGCAAAAGTATGCTGCATTAACGAAGAATTAATGACTCTTGGTTACTCAGGAGATTTGATTTCTGTGTTTTTATTCACCACGTGTATAAGATTCATGATAG
The DNA here is from genome assembly GCF_000951045.1 of Mandrillus leucophaeus. Classification (NCBI taxonomy): domain Eukaryota; kingdom Metazoa; phylum Chordata; class Mammalia; order Primates; family Cercopithecidae; genus Mandrillus; species Mandrillus leucophaeus. The sequence continues at coordinate 1,790,795 of NW_012101410.1, read as the reverse complement.
AGAATAAAGTTAATGATGTTGGATTTTTAATCTTGTTATAAATTTTTCAAGTTTATCTTAATGTTGCTAATGCCCTGGCTAGAAAATCAAGCCTACTATATTTTTTAAACCCCTGAATCCTAATTGATTGAAATGCAATTATATAAATATTTAGATAATTTTCGTTAATGTTACGTTTAATATCACATATACTCATCCTTGGTGTTCATATATAAATACCCTGTGAGCTTATTAAAAATATTTAACATTTGGTTTTTGTAATAGGGGATTTGAACTCGGTAAGTGACTCAAATAATGACAGAAGCCACCAATAAAACAAAAATACTCTTGCTACAGAAACGTAAAGAGTCAAAAGAAATATAGTCTACTCTTTTGCTAAAACTTACTAATCATTAAATGTTCCTTATTTTTAATTTAACTCAACATTTTAATAGTAACCTATACGCATCAGGATGAATGTAGATGAGACTAGAACAACAAAGAAAATGAGAGATTGCATCAGTTAAAGCCAACAAGTTTAGCTTATTGACATACACTTGATATTAAAAAATAAATTGAGATTCCATTTGCATGAAATGTTTGGTACCTGGCACCATAGTAGGTGCTTGACAAGTATTAGTTGACTGAATTTGGGAATAATTACTATATAATCAGAGAATGGGGTGCAAAGGGCTTTCAAAGGTGTTATGGAAGGGAAATAACCTCCAGCTATATATTTCAAGTCTAAGAGGGAGTATGTTCTACCGGAAATGAGAGGAGGTCTAGGTGGATGCTTCTGTTGTTATATTTTTCAGCCACCAACTATTGTGTCAACTTCAAATAGCTAAACCTTCGGGGACAATATGTTTTTCTTTTCCCACAACCCCACCCCAGGACTCTCCTTCATCGGTATTACTGGCTGAATTGTGTCTTCCAAGAAATCATGCTGAAGACTCAGTACATCCAAATGCAACTGTTTTTGGAGATAGGGTCTTTAGAAAAATTATTAAGCTGTAATGAGACCATGAGGGTGGGTGCTAATCCGATTTGACTATTGTCCTTACAAAAAGAGACATTTTTTACCCACAAAGAGGCATCACAGAAGCAGACATAAAGAAAAGGCCACATGAAGACACAGTAAGAAGGTGGTCTTCTCCAAGCCAGGGAGAGAGACCTTAAAAGAAACCAAACTTTCAGACATCTTGATCTTGGACCTCCAATGTCAAGAGCTGAAAATAAACAATAAAACATAAAATGGTGTTGTCCCAGGAAACTGATGCAATCAGTTACCCTACCATCATTTCTTACTATTCTGTCTCCCTGTCCATTTACTTATTTCCTCCAGCCTAGACATTCGTTCTTTTCTTTTACCTTAAAAACAAAAGAACTGTGCATGTGTGTGTAGACACACGTAAGATAAAGCTATCTCCACTTTGGGCCTTTCTCTAGCCATCATGCTACCTTTTTCTCTGCCTTCTCAATCAAACATTTGTCTGATGGTTTACACTCAGTGTTTGCATTACTCACATCCTGACAAGACTTTGGAATCAGGCTCCTGGATGTACCACTTCATTGAAACCATGCAAATTCAACTAGCGACTCTCTCCACAGCAAATTCAATGGGCAGTTTTCCCATCTCATGTTGTATGACTCCTACATGGATTTTAAATCTGTCTTACTGTTCCCTAAATCTTGAATCCCTCTCTCCCTTGGTTTCCATAATGCTATTCTCTTCTGGTTCACTTCTTACCTCTTGCCACCATTTGCTGATTTCTTTCTTCTGATAGTCTTCATTGGCCAGACTTTAAAGGTTGGTATTATTCAAGATTTTATATTGAGCCCTCTTCTCTTTAGCCCCTACCTTGAATATCTGAGTGATCTTGCTTCTTTAATTTTACAATTAGTTATACCTCAACGAAAAATAATCTATATCTCTAGACCAAGAACACCCCTGAATTTCAGAACTTTATTTCTCATTGCTTTATCTCTCTATGGCTGTTTAAAAATCTCTAAGCAAAGCAGACCTTCTCTCTCCCTCCCTACCATTTTTCTTAAACCTTCTCATACTAATAAAAACCTGTGGCCCAGTCTGGGAATCTGACCTATTTTTTTTTCTTTAGATAAATGTAGATAATCTTTTATAATTGTTAGTCACAAAAGGTGAAAGATTTATACGATCTGAAGAGAAACTGGAGGGTGAGTCACAAAAAGTAACAATTCGAATTGCCTTCCATTTAAATAAAGGAACACAAAAGATTTCTTGACAAAGAATACCATGTTTGGGCCTGAGTCAGGTAGCGGCAACTCAGTGGTTTAACCAATTCTATGAGCCTAACAAATAATAATTTTGCTGTTAATGCCTGCAGAGTGCTCTTTTGTGTTGTTGAGAGTGCACTTTGGGAATGGAATCAGAGGTTAGAGCCTTGCTTATCAAACAGTATGAATAGAATTCCCTTACCTGATGATGCCAAAAGAAAAAAGTATCGACCAGCCTATTTTTATAGTTTTTTGTAGAATTTGTAGCTCTTATTCAAAATGACTGTTGCCCATTTGCACAGGGGTGAGGATGAGTGTGCTGTGGTTGATTATTCAGGTACCATGGAAGGGAAGAAGTCTGCAAAATGAGTTAAAGGATAGACTTCAGGCTATCCCAGGAAACATGTAAAAATCTAAGATTTATTGCTGGAACCAAGTGAGAAAATTGAAAACATGCACCTATATTCATATACATAAAAGATGCAGGCATGGCTACCAATCAAGACCTCCAATTTCCTGAGATCATACAGCTATGTGGTGTGTTGGAAATGAGGTAATATGTTAATGAGAAGAGAGTTAATTGAGAAAAACATCTATTCAGGTTCGCTGTCTTTCCAATTGACAGTTCCTCATCACAAGGGACTCACTACAAGGTCAAATCATTTAGTATCTGCTCAAATCAAGACAAAATATGTATGTACAAGGGCTAGGTCCCCCTCTTCTGGAGTCTTCACTACTACACTTTCAAATAAAACACAGATGGATCTAACTCATTATCTTGACCCCAATCTTCCTCTTCCAAATGGTTTTCCTTCCTATGAAAATCCACTTTTCTATTACCATCCACCAGTTGCCCAAGCTGGAAGCCTAGGATTCAAACTCAACATACTTCTTTATCCCCACACGCTGGAGCCTAACTTCCAAATATCCTTTGCATTCATATTATTTTCTTCATCCTCATTACCTCATTACCTAAGTTCTAGTCCTTACAGCTGTCAAAGGGACTATCTTCCTCCAGATCTACGTCTCCAATCATCCCTCTAAGATCCACCAGAATAATGACTCAAGTATTTTAATATTATAATGGAGCTTTTTACTTTATTTAAAAGAACAATTTTCACTGCTAAAACAAAAAAAGAGAGATACAAATGATAAGATATTAGGCTGGATAACTTCAAGTATTCCTTCTGGCTCCTCCATTCCAGGGCTCTAAAATCGACATTCATGTCAAGAACAAGGAAAACATCATCATCACCATCATTGTGAACAGTGTAGTTATGGTTCTCTACAGTGTCTGACTTCAGCAGGTACAGCGACACAAGTCCCCCATTCCTTTTTGGTTTTCTCATGTCTAATGAGAAACTTTGTGGCCTTAAATCAGAATTTTATGCCTTCATCATCAAACCATCAAAGAAGAATCCCTAACTCAATATGTAGGCAGTGTGCTGGAAGTTTTTTGGTATGTATGCCTGTATTCAAAACAGCACCTGGTCAAAGGAGCTATGTTCTATTACAACTTGAGTCATCCTTTTTCCTTACTGGTAATAGTAACAATGTTCTTTATGATGATTCAAGAAAGTATCATAAACTCATGCATTAACAGTACCTCCCCTGTTCTTAGAATATATCCATAATGTATTCCTCCTACCAGAAAGTGGGAGGCTTTGAAGTGCTTATTATATAACTGAAGGGATTATGCAAGTTTTGTTGTTAAATGGACTGTTTTTTAAAACTCAATTCAAATACGTTAAAAAATCCCAGAGTCAGTATCTAATGGTCACAGAACAAGTAACTATTATACTTGACAATACCTCATATCTAGCATATAGCATATCTAAAAGTCTATATTCAGTTCATAAATACTACACTTAAATCTCTGAGGTGATTATCTCTTTATAGATCTCTAAATATATTTTGAGTGCATACCTTAAAGTCTACAATTCTTCAGACTAATTAAACTGAGAAAACTGCATTTGCAATGGATGATATTCATTTCTATAAAGAAAATCAAAAGGTATATACACAAATATATATTTGGGAAATATGTATACATACATATTTATATATGTACATGTGTATGTATATGTGTGTGTATATATACACATATATATGTGTGTACATGTGTATGTATATGTGTGTGTATATATACACATATATATGTGTGTATATGTATACATATACGTGTGTGTGCATATATATTTTATATATATATATATTCATCTTTCCTTTAGGAGAGATTCTGTATCTTTTAGGTATAATCTTTCATTTGCTCTGGACGGAATGAATCTGTTGGTGAGCATCTTCTGGAAAAACATTATTTAGTGTGACTGCATTTTCTGCTTTTTCTAGAAGGATCATTTCTATGAATTTCATGTAGGCAAGTTGATAGCAAGATAAGTTTTATATGTGTAATTTATTTTAAAACACTTTAGTATGAAGAATGTGATACACACATATGTCCAAGTTTCTATCTACACCCTAGGGTCAGCCAATTGTCACTATCAAGAATCCAGGTCAGGTACAGTGGCTCATGCCTGTAAGCCTGGGCGATGTAGCAAGATTCCATCTCTAAGAAAAGACAAAAAAAAAAAAAGAAAAAAGAAAGAAAAAATTAGCCAGATCTACACCTGGTGCCACCCGTAGTCCCAGCTACCCAGGAGGCTGAAGTAGGAAGACCTCTTGAGCCCAAGAGTTCAAGGCTGCAGTGAGCTGTGATGCTGTAATCGTGCCATTGTACTCTAGCTTGGGTGACAGAGTGAGACTCCATCTCTAAAAAATAAAATAAAATTATATTCTACTAAACACCCTTCTCCAATCAGAATGACCACACATTTCAAAGCAGCTACTTTAAAGAAACTATTTGGAATTCCTTTACCTCAGATCATCCCCGTGGTATTTTTTTTTTTAATCAGCACAATGAATGCTAGAAAGAGTAAGCATAACTGAAATTAGTGGTATTTAAAATATGTGAATTGTCAAACATATTTTAAGGAAGCCCCTTGCCTTTGCATGAATACAGAGGATACAGAATCTAGCAGACCCTTTATGTTTTGCCCTTGGTAATGGTCCCCTACCTTTGATCCCTGAATGATCTTGTGTTCTCCTGTGATTATGGCAGGGTTTTATTTGCCTGACACTGAGAGAGGTTTAGCTTAATCCTGTGTTTGACTCAAGTGACTCTTTTGTGCAATGAGTTTTGAGACATGCCAAGATGGCAGAGATCTGGGACTTCATTGAACTGACAAAAAAGATTGCATGACTGTTCATTCCTATTCACTAGGAAATGTTTAGATGTTTTACAGACTATGGTCTGAGGATTTCTTTCATTAAAATCTGGTAACAGGTCTTGTCAAGGAATAGCTAATTATCATCTAACCTGTCGTTACTAGTGGTTAAGATCCACCAAATAGAACCTAATAGATGGATGTGATCAAACTGGCTTAATCTAGTTCATGATAAGTTATTTTCAGCATCAGTCATGTGACATTCTTTCAACAATATATTTGACCTAATTAGGTATTTATTAAGTACCTAATAAAATTAATTGAGTAACAGTTTAAACTAAATTAATATAAACCGTATACAAATATGCAGAAAGACTCAATAATTGAAATAGCGTGGTCTTAGTTCATTTTCAATTCAGAAAATCAGACACATTTCCTCTGTTGTTTTGGTACAACCAGATGGAAATCATCACTTTGGTGGACATTTGTGAAGTTGGTATTCAAAAGCAGTTATGTGATTTAGTAAAAGGGGAAAAAATTGGATTTGAGTCCATGGCTCTCAAATTCTTATTTAATAGAGGTTTTTATCTTTGAAAAGCTGAATGCCATCGGCACTTGCTTGCTTTTAATTTATTACTTTGTAAACGAAAGATTAGAACTAGTCTTATTGATTGATTGATTGGTTCGTTTATTTCCTCATTCATTCAATAAATGACAAAACGGGTTCAGCATTCGTAATCAGAAAATTTGAAACTCAAAACTTTATGATATGAATGCTGATATGATGCCCAAAGGAAACTCTCACTGGTGCATTTTGGATTTCAAAATTTCGGGTTAGGAATGCCTAACCAGGTATAATGATAATGCAAATATTCCAAAATTTAAAAGAATCCAAAATCTAAAACACATCTGGTCCTAGGCACTTTGGTTAAGGTATACTCAAACTGTTACAATTGCAAATACTATTTATTACGTGTTAAACACATCATACTCTTTAACATATGAAATTTTAAAAACAATCTTGTAAAGTCAATACTTTTATTATCACCATGTTAGAAGTGAAGATGCTGAGGCACACAGACTGTATGTGGATTTCTCAAGGGTTGTAAACTGACCCAAGCCAATTCCGACATGCATAGCTCTTATATTCTTCTTGGTAAACAGTAGTGGTGTCAAAAATTTCAAGTTAGTTAACTCTTCAAGCCTCCGTATCAGGTTTATTATATAATGAAAACAAATAGTTACAGGTTGAGTTGTGTCCCCCCAAAGTTCACATATTGAACTCCTGACCCCTAATACTTCAGAATGTGGATGCATTTGGAGATAGGACCATTAAAGGAGGGTTAAGATAAAATGAAGTCACTAGGATAGCTCCTAATCTAATACAGCTGGTATCCCCATAAAGAGAGGAAATTTGGAAACAGACATCTATAGAAGGAAGACCACATGAAGATACAGGGAGAAGATAGCTGTTTACAGGCAAAGAAGAGAGACCTCAGAAGAAACTAACCCTGCTGACACCTTGACCTTAGACTTTTGGCTTTCAGAATTAAGAGAAAATAAATTTCTATTATTTAATTCACCCAGTCAGTGGCACTCTGTTACAGTTAACACATAAATCTTAGATGATATTTTGATACATGTATGTCACGTATTAACTCAACATTTTTTCATATGCACGAAAAAACATCAAATTATACGATCTGTTCTTTTGGCTCAAGGATATTTAACTCTGTTTTTTCACATGCTCCAACTGTTACTTTGCAGGATTTCCGGGAGAAAATTCCAAGACAGCACAGGAAGGATTCTGTCACACATACAGCCCCAAACTCCAGAGTTTATGGATAGATTGAAGGATTTAACCTGATGTGTTATCTCTAACTGTGTATGCTTTACTGGGGTTTTTACATTCTGATCATCAAGAGTGGGAAGTATTCCTAAATTATTTTAGGCAATCCAACTATCTTGAAGGCTTTCAATTTCACCAATGAGAGGTATTTTTCAACATTTATCACGTTGATTTATAAGTCATTATTTTTCCATAGTTAAAAAGCCATAATTTGGCAGCCAGTATAGTTGTTAGCAAAGGAATAGCTAATATTGAATAAAAGGAATGATTGTAGCAGCCACCAAGGCTATGCCCTTTCGGAAAGAAAGCCCGCTGACTTCTGGATTGTGCATTCATGATCATGTGGTGGCTGGCCATTTCTCAAATGCACTTCCTTGGATAGTACCTGGACATTGGTTTAGTCTAAGTAACACACATACACACTATTCCACTGTACAAGCTGAAGTATTTTAAAGTAAGTGGCAGGTATCATGACTCTAGGTGTCTCTAGCTAGCAAGCAATAGCATTTGGATTTGAACCCAAGAAGTCATATTAGACATATTGTGCCCTCAAGTCATTGGTACATGAAGCACTTATTGGATGATAGTTCACAAAAGATACAGCAAGTTAAAATCCTGAAAATTATTTTATAACCCCACAACAAAATTGAGAGGGAGCTCATATAGACAGAGACTCTGGGAGTTTTTTTTTTTTTTTGTCTTAAGGGTAGACAGTGAGTATTGAAAGTGAAGAGGCAAGGCAATTTTGGGTGTGCAGCTAGTGCAACTGCACACAACTTCATGTGCAGATGTGCAGAAGGGAGCCATGCTTGGGTTTAAATGCTCTACAGTTGCCATCTTGAGATTCTAAATAGTTTATATTTTACATTGTGTTTTGTGAGTGAAATGCGAGGGGACAATGGATTATTACAGCAAGCTTGGAGACTCTGTACAGGGGCAGCTTCCTTCTGCCTCTCCATGTCTCCGGGATTGATTCTAAGTTTCCTGCTTCTCTGTTCTCACCCAAGGGGCTGAGGCAACCCCTAGCCCTGGGAAGAATCTGGTAGTCGGTGCTGGGGAAGGTCAGGATTGAGTGTATGCCACCAGCTCTAAATTTTAGAAAGGGACCCTGGAGCCTGGATAACTGTGAGATTCTGTATTCACTCTGAGAGTCTGTCTCCATACCCAAGACAGCACAGCATAAGTAGAAGTAACCCTATCAGATTGATTAACAAAGGAAAGATACCTTGGCACCCCAAGAGAGAGATCACAGGAGAAACGAATTTTTTTTTTTCTCTGTGTTTTGATCAAGGGACTCGACATTTTCATTTTGCACTGGGTCCTGAAAATTATGTGGCTAGTCCTGTGAAGAGGAGAAAAGCCAGGTCTTCTATGAGCATGGTCAGTGTTGTTTGGAATACACCACGTAGTAAAATTGCTCTACAAAAAGTGATACTACTATATGGTGCATTCTGAGGCAGGACCAGAGCAGGTTGCAAGGTTAATGGTGAAACAAAACAACTAAGCAGAAGGCTGGCTAAAGGGCAGAAAGGGAGTGCTTGCTTGGTGCTAACAGATTTAATATACTCTGGTATGTTTAAACATGCTATAGAAACATAAAAATTTATGAAAGTAGGGCAAATATAAGCTTTTGTTAAAAAGTTAAATTGAGAAAGAAAAGAGGCTAGCAGTTGATAGTCATTTTTGTTCATTAATTTAATATGGAATTATGAAAAATCTATAACATGAGCTTATAAAAAGAGACTCACGTGAGTCTTCCTTGGACTTTGAGAGACTCAATGAGGAAAGATCAAGAGAATACAAGTGAACTGGAATTAAGCAAACATTGTATCCACAGTACTTCTTCCCTATGGCAGGAGCAGAAACCAATGGTGTGCCGCAGGTCCATTCATTCAACAAACACGGGCTATTTCTTTCTTTGGCACCAGTTCTTTTCTACCCAATGGCACTGCCCAAAAGGAAAAAGACAAGCATTTTGCTTTGTGCCTTTGGGTGGAGAGCAATCTAGAAGTAAATAATTAAAATTCAACTGCTATGTCAGAGACACACTGCTGGCTGGAGAAATGGAGGAGGAAATAGCTAACACTGCTCGAGAATGATGTGTTGCCAGGTTAAGGAGCCACCAGAGCTCCAGGCAGCCAGAAGCTGCTCGTGTCTAAGGGGAGGAGCAGAGGCTGGAGAAACATCTGAGAGCCTTGCTAGGGTTGTTTGGTGCCGGTGATTGGTTCCTGAATCTTGGGCATGTCATTTACTCTGAATTGATGGAACTTTCATGTTGGCTCTTACTGTAGTTCTAAGCTAAGTCGAGTGACTTGGCAATAGGGAATCTTCAGAATTATTTTAAGAAAGGGAGTGACATGATCAAAAATGCCACTGGGTGAAGCTTGGAAGGACTTGAAGAGTTGGAATACTGGAGAGAGGGAATCCAGGGGGACAACTGCGAGAAGCAGTAGTAAAAAGGATGATAAAGTCTAACACTGACAGTGGCCATCTGCTCAAGGAAGAAGAATTTCATTTGTGAGAGATTTAGTCATCAATAACAACTTTACTCCTCAGTAAAATATCAATATTCACTTCATCGATAACAACTTTATTATATACTTTTATATCACATTATGCTTTCTTAAATTATTTCTATATTGTTCCATTTGATCCCTATAAACCTTTAGGATAAGTGGTAAATGGTATACTATCATTATTGCCATTGGATACAAAAGATGAGGCTGAAGTCACACAGTCAGTCTATTGGGGCATTAGAATCTCAGACCTCTTGATTGTCACAGGCCTTCCTGTCTACATTTTACATTTTCTGTACTAAGAATCTATACTTTACGCACTTTTCCACATTCTGTATACTTTAAAAGTCTCAGTGTCGTGCTCCTCTATCCACCTCTCCAAATTCTCCAAAGACACACAACTAAGCCTTTTGCAATTCCAGCTTCTAGTTTCACTAGTAAAAGTTCAGAGACATGAAGATACATTCAAAAGGCTATGAGGTGGACAGCCAATGAAGACTGGACTTTAAATCAAAGTTTGAATACGTTCTTATTGTAACCACGTAAGTTCATAGGTTAAAACTTTGTTTCATTTTCTCTTTGGCTGAATAGACAATTTCTCAAGATCCAACTTTAATCAGTATTTTATGAACTCCCAGTATGTATTAACACAGAAATCGTACATGTCTGCAAAGTTAAAAAATAATGTTGCCCTAGGTAGTTATGTTGGTGAGCAAAAATCACAGGAGTGTGAAAAGAGGATTGAGACTGAACCACAAACACCTGTTCAGAATCTAAATTGTCTTCCCTAAAACAGCAGCTTAAATGCATTTGGACAAGTTAAATGGTTCTCTATTTTTCCTTCCTTAAGGAAGTACATTTCTTTATGTTAGTTATCAGAAGGCAGTACACACTGAATTATGTGCTACTCGCTACTCAGCCAATTGCTGGTGGGTATAATGATGCACCTGTTCGTTGAGAAATCCCTGGGATACAAAACTGTTCAGCAAGCAGACATCCTCAGACAGACGGAGGGCCTACAGAATATTCCTGCTGAATTATGCAAGATTTTCTGGTTTATGGTCATTAAAGGCAGTGATAAAGCAGCTGTTGCTGAGTAGGATGTTGTCAAATATCGATGTGAAGAATCAAGATGATTACCCCAGTACCATTCATTACATTACTGTGAGTTCTGTGTTAGTATTTCCCTTATAAATCCTTATTTTGATAAGATTATGAATTGTCTGACTAAATATTTGCCCCAAGCATCACCTTGACGCTAAAGGTCTAAAACAAGATACATGTGCAATCGTGTCTGTGCACTCTAGGCTTTCCATGGAGTTTCAGAAGAAAAAGACTTGAAATAAAGGCTGAAATCATGGGCTTGATTTTACGATTAAAAGAAAAATGGAACTGAGCTACTTATCGACAGTCTGTTCCTTTACTATTTGTCTATCTACCAAACTGAACTGGTTTGAACTGGTTCACAATTGAATAGGGAGAAATTGAAAAAGGAAGAATATTGAAAAGATGCACATCTTTTTTATTTTGTTAACATCGCCAGCCTGGGATTTCAGAGATTGTTTATGTTGTCTGATACGTGAGTTTTGGGAGACAGAAACAGTGGGAACGCCTTTAGAGTCACATTGTCCAGCCATGAGGCATGTCTGGCACTTGGAAACACCATGGGGACAGAGTGGTGTACTCAATAAATAACAAGTGAGGGCAATGATGACGGAACAAATATTTGGACACCTCTGTGGCCACAAACAGAGGTAAATGTTTATTGATACAAAACAAAACAAAAAAATCAAATACAAAGAACAGGTTTAGGCAACACATAAAACTGAGTGGAGAACTAAAGACTGGATGCTATATCTTCATGATATTGGCATCATCTCTAATAGGTAACAAGTAATGGGGTTGGCTGATTTTTTTACAGTTAATTTGATGTGTTTCTTCGGCTTTTATTAAAAGCATTCATAAAAGATGTCATATCAAAAGATCATAAGAAAATATCCCTATAGAGAAATTTGACTATGAGTAAGTCCAAATGACAAAGAAAAGATCTAGTCTTTTAGAGATTACAAAAACATAAAGCATCCCAGTTTCAGTAGAATTTAACTTCACATTTATGTATCAAATGCACTTAGAGTCTCGTGACAATTGAGAAGTTTAGGCAAGTAATTTAATAGGTAATATTTTTTATTCATTAAAACATAGAACCTTAGAGATATCTTAAAAGGAAACTGCTTGAGGATTTATGGCATATAAAAAGGAGGAATTGCCTGCAGCTTTGTGACAATTATTTAGTGCCTATTTATGAGTAAGAACATCTTGTTTTTCAAATGGCTTAATCTAGTATATAATGGGGAGAATGACGCCTACAAAACACCTCCCTATTTCTAGCAGCACATCTATATGTTTTATATGTTTCTGTCTTCTAGATGGTAAGTCATGTCTTACTAAATTATGTTCCTCCTTAGGTTAGTATTTTATCTTGTATACTGTAGGTGCTCAATAAATGTGTATCTAAGGACTAGATGAAGGAGATGAGTAAAGGAAAGCAGAAGTTCCTGGCATTGGAGGATAGTAGTGTATGCAAACACAGAGGCATGACCCTGTCCTCGAGCACCATGGGTAACAGAAAGGAAGGAAAGAAGGAGGGAAGGAAGGAAGGAAGGAAGGAAGGAAGGAAGGA
>NW_012101410.1:1720572-1778110 GCF_000951045.1 Mandrillus leucophaeus | reverse complement strand
GGAAGGAAGGAAGGAAGGAAGGAAGGAAGGAAGGAAGGATAGATGGACGGAAGGATGGGAGGGAGGGAGGGAGGGAGGGAAGGAAGACCCTGAGAAGTAAAGTCATTTCCTTTGACACTGGGCATGTCGCAGTGGAGGGACTTGTGTCCTGGTGGTCATTGGAAATTCAGTTCCACAGTTCAGTTTTTCCAATTCAGAAAAGCAGAGAGTCTGAAAACAAAATTTTATTGCAAACATATGGTAAGCTTGTTTACTGGTAAAACCTGATCTGATTCCACTAAGTCTCTTTAGATTTTTTTTTTATATATTCCACCTCATAAACATTTTCATAAGTTTTTCAGTGGAAATGTTACTGTGTTTGATTACTAGGCACTGTTCCAGTCCCCAGCTGGGGGTGTTATTTAATGTATACTGTATGTGTACCTTATTACATTTCTAAATTATGACCAACTTTGAATTACTAAATGCGTCCCATTGCCAAGGGTTTCAGATAAAGGACTGTGGATCTGTGTGAGTCCACAAGGGAACATGACATTAAGTCCACTTGCGGAGTTGGTTAAATCACTTGCTCAGGTGAAGCAACTCTCCAGTTGTATACTGGGGTTTGATTACAAGTGTTTCTAACCTTAAAGTTGTGATTCTTCCCTCTCTTCAAAGAATTATAGTAGCAAAAGTGAAAAAAGTCAACAAATATATAGTTATAAGTTTAATATTTGCTAAGCATTGCTCTAATTGAATTTACACATAATCTTTATGTAGTCTTGATGTAGGTATTATTTTTATCATAATTTTAGAGATGAGAAAAAGTCCAGGGAAATTAAGCAACTCATGGGAGACCACCAAGTTTGTTAATGTCAGAGGTGAAATTATGAACCTAGATAGTCATTCTCTATACCCAACCAACATGCAGTACATTTAAGACAAGGATATGTCTAGGACATTGACTATAAAATAAGAGAACATGAAGCCTCTTTGAAAAACATACATGAAAAGGGGGAGACAGAGAACAAAACAAATAAGGCAACAAGGATGAAAAATGGGCAGAAATTCTTATTTTAAACACAAGGATGGTGGTATCTCAAGAGTATACCTAAGAAGGGGAGGCTTAGTGGTTAAAACCCAGGAGAACTGCATGGATTATACCCATGGAACTTCGGGAAGCTTGAATTTATCTATTTTACATAATTCGTTTATACTTTATCATGGGCATGAATTAGTTATTCTCATTGACTTTCTTTCCAAAACCTCTTATTAAAAGTTTCAATGAAATATTATTCTAAAAGTACTTTGGTAAACACACTGTATCGATATAAATAATTGAAATAAGATATTCATAGAAATGTCTGGATTTCCTATACAGCAGAGTCTGAGGCAGCATGATGTGCTATTGCTTGGCTGGCCAGCCCTGGAGAGCAGGAATGATGGACAAGGGGAGTGAGGCAGAGAAAGTGAAAGAGGCAACTACAGAATGCAGCTGATTTCTGGGTCTGGAGAACGTCCTCCAAAAAGTCACTTTGTCTCAGTTCAGTGAGGTGGGTGAGGGAAGAAATAATCTACTGTTCTCATCTCCCACTGGTCAAAGTTTCGCCCTGCTGGGCATCCATCAGGTTTCTAGCACTTCCAGGTTGAGGTTGTACAAACTGCAGTAGGATCTTGCTTGTTGATGCTCACCTTTTCACATCAATAGAAATACTAGGGAGGTGGAGGATTATGTAGCCTAGGCAGGAGGTGAGGTGGAGGCAGGTGACACTTCCCTACAATTGGTCGGAGTCCATGTGCAGCAAGGCACTCAATAGCAGCTGGAACAAGAGACAGGCAAGAGAGACAGGATCTGAAGTCATTGGTGATATGTGGTCTAGTGGGTCACCTGTGCATGTTAAATGACAGTTTCCAGACTATGACCTGCTATACACAAGGTAACAATGTAAATAGGGAGCTATGCATCAGTGCAGTTGGGCAATAGTTAGGGTTCTCCAGAGAGAGACAGTGACAGCAACAGTAGAATGAATGGATGGATGGATAGATAGATAGATAGATAGATAGATAGATAGATAGATAGATAGATAGATAGATGGATGAGGGGATTAATTAGGGGAATTGGCTCATGTAATTACGAAGGTTGAGAAGTCACACAACAGGCTGTGTACAAGCTGGAGATGCAGGGGTTCAGCAATATGGCTGGCTCAGTACAAATATGAAAGCCTCAGAATCATGGAAGCTGATGGTGTAACTCTTAGTCTGGAGCTGAAGTCCTGAGAACTTGGGAGGTGGGGTTGGTGGGCTACTAGTGAAAGTCCTGGAGTCCTGAGGCTGGAGAATTTTAAGTATGGGTGTCTAAGGACAAGAGAAGAAAGGTGTTCTAGCTCCGAGAGAGAGAGAAAGTTTGCCTTTCCTCTGCTTTTTTTGTTCTATCTAGGCCCTCAGCTGATTGGATGGTGTCTGCCCATCTTGAGGGCAGATCTTCCCCATTCAGACCATTGACTCACATGCCAATTTCCTACAGAAACACCCTCACTGACACATCCAGAAATCATGCTTTGCCAGCCGAGACAGTAGAATCCTTACCTGCACTCTTTCATAGGAGTAGTTGCAAATTCTATATGACTATGAAGTTTAAGTAAAATTATCTTTTTACCTAAAGTAACAAGATCCGATAAAATTTTGTTTCATAAACTCTGTAAGTAAATTAAATTTTCAGAAATGGGTTCTTATTAGATAATCCATCTTTCATTCCTTCTGTCCTTTGTTTTTTCTTGCAATTTGTAAGAAATTTCCTTGACATTTATGAAGTGACTGTAATAAACAAAAGGGAAAATTTATTTTGAAAAGCTTAAAACACATGAGTGGCTACTAATTGGAATCTTTGCGTTTTAGCTCTCTGGCATACCTGAGGACATTTTCTAGCAGAGATTATTTATTTCCCCTGGATTTTAATTTCTTTTGTGATGATCTGGCTATTTATTGCCCTATCAAAGGCATTGGAATTAAAGAATGAGGGTCATTTAAGTGCCTGAAAATACATCTTTAAGATATACTCCCCCCATCCCCACCATAGATATATCATGAGGCCTAGGGTGTCACTTAGAATCTTTACCACGTTGGGAAGACTCCATTGCTCCCATTGCTTGACTTTCTCCAGCAATCTTGGTAAACAGCATCTATTCATCTGGATGGAATGGACAGAAGCTCATATAGGAAACTGGGTTATCCTTGCAAAGGCCTAAATGAGATGATTGCCACTGGAAAACACCAATTAAATTGAATGTTATAAGGGTGACAAGGTCAGGAGCTGTGCTGTGGCCTAACAGATGCCCTCAGTGTGTGTTGTGAATTAAGTCACAAGATCCCCGGCTGTGAGGTTTTCTCTTATCCGTGGACTGTGGGTTATACGATGCAGCACACTGGAGGCAGGATCCATAATATGGAAGTGAAAAGCCTGGGCTTTTGTGTAGGTTGAGCTGGGTTTGAAGAGCAGTTTCTCCTGTTTAAAATTAATCCCCAACAACCTCTGTTATCAAATTGTTATTCCTACCCTTTATCTATCTTGCAGAGTTGCAAGAGGATAAATGTGGTAATACAGTTAAAGTTCTTGAGAGCCCTCAACAAGTGGTTATTGGCATAAAGTTATTAAAAACCCAAATTTATGTAGATACTTCAAGAGCAAACAACCAAACTCATGCCTTTAGCAGTTTTTAAGGTTTTGATTCAATTCCTCCCTTTGTACAAAAAATAAAGAGAAAAACAACATTGCTGCCAAACAGGCAATAATCAGCTTCACAACCTTGAAAAATGCTTTTTAATTTATCATTTTCCACTTGCACTGAGAATACATTCACATGATGAAAGAGCAGATAAAACATTTCCTTGCTATTGAGATAATAGCAGCCACAATGATGTCCTATAGCCCAGCCTCAACTCTCTTGACAAACTTTAAAACATACTACAGACTCCACTGTTAAAGAACATGTATGCAAAATCAAGAAACCCAACACTTTTCAAAGTAAACCTTTGCCCCACCACTTGCTGTCAATTCTTTTTTTCTTCCTCAATAATTCCCAGAGCTAGTTCTGGAGTTACATGGTAATATCAAATCCCCATTTTGTGAAACAGCCTTTCCTTTTGCCCCTGAAAATCACTCAATGGATTCCCTTTGCACTTAGGATAAAATTTGAGCTCCTTTACGTGAATTCCAAGGCCGTCCACAATTGTGCCCTTTCCACATCATCAAACTCTAGTTCACAGCAGAAGCTTCATACCTAGGAGCTGTTCAGTAAATAGCGGGTGTCTGACTAATGATCTTCCTCGTCTTAATTCACCTCTTGCTGTGCACTCTAGTCATATTAGACTCCTCTATGACACTCATCCTCCCAAACACACTTATAAGTCAAGGTCACAGCATATTCTGTGAACTCTGCCCCTCCTTCTAGCCATGCTCCATCCCCCCTTTGCATTCTATACTACTCAAGACTTGGTTTAGATGTTATTTCAAGGAAGTATTCTCTGATTGCTGGTCTAGAATAGTTCCTTCCTCTATAAATGCCATATAGAATTTCTCACCATTTCCACTATTTCAGTTTACAGTAATCAAAGGTTTGCTATCTGACTTTCTGCTATGCAGCAAAATCCTGGTACATAGCTGTATGAACCATGGCTTTTTATTTTATGTATTTTGATGCTTTGACATCTGGGACAGTGTTATCACTGGAGGGATGGCTCCTTTAGGGTTACCTAGTTCCTAGAAATAAACTACTCCTAGCTCCTCTAATATGCAAGTCAACCAATCCACAGGCAGCGTCTTAGATCACCTTCTCTAGCAGGCTGTCACACTCAGGACCATTTCTAATCACTCAAAGCCATGTACCATACAACGAAGGACAGCTCTTCTGCCCAGAGCCTGCTGAACTTATTGAAACCTAAACTTTCTGCCCTGTGGTTCTCCTAACAGAAACCACATTAAAGACTCTTGCCTACATTTTCACCAGCCCCCTCTGCCTCCTGTCAGACCCCAGTGCTTCCGTGTGGCCCCATGGGGTGGCCCGTCCCCTCCTCATGGGATATGTGAGTTTAACAAGCTATCTTTTCGATGGCAGTTGTCTCCATGTTTAAAAAATAATGAAACTTACATTTTAAGGCAGCAGAGATTTAACATTTTTCTTTCACGTTGCATTTCCAGTCCCTACTATGGTACCTGTAAAAGTAATAAATGCCAAATAAATAAATAAACACACACATATACATATATACACAAACATACTTCAAGTATTATTTATGTAATCAACTATGGTAAACAAAATGTATAATATTTATATATAAATATAAAATGTTCACATTTCATTCACTAAATACATAAAATGTGAATGTTTTGATGGCAATTGGAACTTACTTCTCTTTGCCTAATGTCTATTAGTTATAGTTTTTACATTTTCTTCTAAATTGTGTACTTCCAACGTTGTAGTTTGCTTGTAACAGAACTACCCTTGTTCCCAAGTTAGAAACTTAATTCTTAATTCTTTGATGGCTCTTAGACCTTCATCCTTTGACAAAACATTTGGTTGAAAATAAAATGTGTTTTATACTGACATATAAATGCTGTTCATTATGATTGTAGTTAAATAAAATTAAATATAACTGCAACTGTCTTGTGATCTGACATAGTTGTGGGTGATTTACATGTAGAAATATTTTAGGAGATGAATAAAAGCAAGGACAGTCTATTTTGGATGTTCGGGTTGGCAACATTCATATCTCTGCTGGTCACACCTGCCATATGTTGGCTTCTCTTTCCTCCAACTGTTTTCTTTCCTAAGAGTGACTTCGAGGCAGGAGACATCACTTCCCACTTCTGGATCTGAGAAATGCTCATGTTTGCATATCAAGCAGTTTGCCATTTTCCTGAAGTATCTCTATGCTGTGTTTTAGTCTCAGTATGCTTTCTTGTGATAGTCGAAATATTCATCAACTGAGCCACTTCCTCCAAGTGCCAAAAGCAAATGTTTTGGTTCCTTCAAATTTCTGTATCACGGGAATTTATACCTCCTGAGGAAGGCTGGCATGAGTGGATGGCCCGCCTTCTTTAGTGGGTGTTCACGCTCAGGGCCACTATCTACCATTTCCAATCCCTCAAAGCCAGGTACCAGATAACTATGGATGTCCCTCTGCTGAACTTATTCAAACTAATTCTACTCAAACTAAACCAATCCTAAACCTGCTACCCTGGATTTGAGTTGTTTGAGAAGGCAAAATGAAACTCTTAAGACCACACCGTAGGCAAAAGGAAAACTCTATTGCCTGTACCCAGTAAAATGAATTTTATATCTGTAAGACCAGACCCAGAACAGAGTTATGTGCGGGGTAAGGCTGTTAGAAGTACAAACAGGAGCATCATATTGGAGCTTCTTTTCTCGCTTATTTTTTGAACCCAAACATTGTCAATAACCGAATATCCCCCAAAGGTAAAGATTAACATTTCAGTTACCAACCAAGATATTATTTCCTAGGTTTCTCAGAATGATTTTCCTTGCTCCTTTCCATTTTCTCTCTAACTCTCATTTTTTCAGTCTTCTTTCTTCTCTTTTGATGTTGCCTGCTTGATACCTATCAACATGTATAAAGTAATTCCTTTAAAGCTGTAGCTACTTTAAATAATTAAAACAAAATCTCTTGGGGCAAGAAGGAGTAATAAAAATGCAAGTCATGATTTTCACTTTTAATAATATGATTATAAATAAAAGGAATATGAATAAGAGCCACTAAACCCACTGGGA
This sequence comes from Mandrillus leucophaeus, assembly GCF_000951045.1. Lineage (NCBI taxonomy): Eukaryota > Metazoa > Chordata > Mammalia > Primates > Cercopithecidae > Mandrillus > Mandrillus leucophaeus. The sequence continues at coordinate 1,771,346 of NW_012101410.1, read as the reverse complement.
TATTTTGTCTACTACCAAAGTGTTGTATTAGGGGTATTGCATTTTTAACATTGCCCCATTTGGGCCTTATAACAGTGTCTCTAGGTGTTACACATTCATCAACTTAGGAAACCATATATAACTATACATGCTGGGATTAATTCACATAGAACTTCACAAAATTGCCTAGGGGAGTCAAGACAGAACCAGCATGTCACAAGATCCAACCAATTCATCATCTGAAAACACAGAAGTAAAACTAGATAAGAAAAGAAGTCCCAGACAGGAAAGGGGTGTGCTAAAGGTATGGAATACCCTGAGATAGTTGAATCTTAAATGCAGAAATTTTTGACAAAGTGACTGTAGCCTCAATCATGGTCCCATAGGAAGTCATTTGGGACATGTGTCTATCCCTTACCAAGATTTTTATTGATAGTGATGGGAAGTCTGAGGAGAATTAAATCCACAAAATTAAATGTAAGCTATATACCAGAAGCTTTGAAAGCAACCAAATTAAAAAGACGTGTGATTAAGAATTCACCCTGCATCTAAGACAGGCTGGCTACTCTGGACTGCCCTGCTTCCTCCTCACTTCATCCAATCCACTTCACTGAAACCACAGTTTCTAGACTTTGCCCTGCTGGCTAAAAATACTTTTTCTGCCCTGGCCTGTAACAGAGATTGCTAAGTACTAATAGTATTCATTTTCTTCTGTTTGATTTTTTTTTCCCTTGTACAAGAACCTCAGATTTCTCTGAAGAGACAGTAAGCCCATCTAAATTCTTAAACACCTTAAAACAGGTTTGGCCGTGTGACTGGCCAATAAGATCTAAATGAAAGCCTCTTAGTCCTTTTTGAAAGGTTATCGAAGCTGAGAAGGATACTGTTTTATACTGTCTAACTTCCTTTTCCCTGCTGCCTGTACTGGAGATGTAATGGCTGGAATCCCTGCAGCTATTGCAGACTAAGAGGTATGTGGATAATGGAAAACATTTGTGTGGAAGTAGAAAACTATAAGAAGCTTAGGCCCTGGTGGTACTATGCAGAGCCATCAAACAGCCTTAAACTGCTGTTCCCAGAATGCTCTTATATAGGATAATAAAATCTTAGTTGTTTAAACCAGTGGAATAATGCTTTTTCAGCTATTGGCAGCAGCTGAAAGCAGTTTCTGACTAATGTCAACCCTGGTTTCTAAATTCTTTGTCTTTGTAGCCTAACAGCCTAAATTCATTTCAAAAACAACTTAAAGTGTTCGCTTCCTATTTCCCACCCTTTCCAACCTTGTCTATTTCCTCTGTAACCAGCTTTCTGATTTCTTTTTTTGTGTGTTTGTGACTCCTCTGGGTAGACATGACTTTCTTTTTCTTTCTTTTTTTTTGAAACAAGGTCTCGCTGTGTTGCCCAGGCTGGAATGCAGTGATTTTCTCTTTAAGTGCACAGTTTTTGCAGTCAGAACGATATGGGGCCAAATTTCTTGCTAATCATGTTATCTGGGGCAATTCACTTAATGTCTCCGTGTCTCTGTTTCCTCATCTGTTCAGTGCAGCTGCCAATAGGGAGGGCTAGATGAGAGCATAGATGTACAGAACTTAGAACTCAATAAATTAGTGCTCAATAAATTAAGCTATTATTTGAAATATTTTGACAAGGTTTGCACTCTCACTGTAAAATTTTATGGAGAATCACGAGTCTAGTCAGAGCAGTTTTACTTAATCAAGCAGACCCCTGTCTATCCTAAATCTCTTCCCTGAAGTGATACCAGTGGGTCATGTACTTGACAGCCAGTGCTTAAAGACGTATGTCATGCCTTTCTTGAAGCTTGGTGTTTTTCCTCTGTGTGACCCTATTTTTTCAAACTTTCTTCACACAACTTGCTTTAACAATGCTTAATACTCTGATTGAGTTGATGATACTAAATGAGGGAAAGGAGGGAAACAATTTTGAATAAAAAATATTAGAAATAATTAATAGTGCAGGCCTTAAAGTCCCTGGCTTTGGACTCAGGGGGACTTACTTGTGATTTTGAGTTTTTCTTTCATTAGCTGTGAGAGAATTATGCCACGTAATGAACCTTTCCAAGCCTCAGTTTTTTTTCACCTATGAAGTGTAGATAATAATAGTTGTGCATAGATGGTAGTGATGAAGCTCAATTGAAATAATGCACACGGAATACCTGGTGTGCGCCTGGAGCCTCTCATATGCTCAATGAATCAGAACCATGAGTTCTGCTATGAGTAAAAGTGATAATGCCAATAAAGAAAATCAATAATCACACATTATGGGAGACTGATAGTTTATCAATCCATTTACGATCTTCCAGATATGATAATTTATTTTTAAATTTTTATTTCACTAGTTTATGGGGTGTAGCTGGTGTTTGGTTGCATGGATACATTCTTTAGCACTGATTTCTGTGATTTTAGTGTGCCCATCACCCAAGCAGTGTATGCTGTACCCAATAAGTAGCCTTTTATCCGTCACATTCCTCCCAACCTTCGTTCCCGAGTTCCCAAAATTCATTATATCATTCTTATGTCTTTGCATCCTCATAGCTTAGCTCCCACTTATGACTGAGAACATACAATATTTGGTTTTCCATCCTGAGTTACCTTACTTAGAATAATAGCCTCCACCCAGCTCCATGCAAGTTGCTACAAAACACATTATTTTGTTCCTTCTTATGGCTGAGTAGTGTTCCACGGTGTATACATACCACATTTTCTTAATCCACTTATTGGTTGTTGGGTACTTAGGTTGGTTCCATATCTTTGCAGTTGTAAATCGTGCTGTTACAAACATGCATGTGTCTTTTTCATATAATGACTTCTTTTCCTTTGGGTAGATACCCAGTAGTGGGATGGCTGGATTTAATGGTACGTCTACTTTTAGTTATTTAGGGAATTGCCATACTGTTTTCTATAGTGGTTGTACTAATTTACATTCACACCAGCAGTGCAAAAGTGTTCCCTTTTCACCACATTCACACCAACATCTACTGTTTTGTGACTTTTTAATTATGGCCATTCTTGCAGGAGTAAGATGGTATCTCATTGCAGCTTTAAATGTGCAAGCAAGGACAATTGATACAATGGTATAAAAAGTGTTAAGAAATGAAGCAATAAGAAATACGGGCATGTTCATAACTACAAAACTTTTGGAAAGCTAGAGAAATGGAAATTCATGCCTGAGTTAGCACGTAAGCATCAGGATCATTTCTTCATTTTGCTTTCCCTGCATTAAGCTGTTTTAGATTGTTTTACATCAGGTTTGAAGAGAAAATGTTTTGAAAAACTTTGAAAGAGCAGCAAATAGAAAGATCAACAGACTTAGAAAGATAGAGGATGATAAAAATGTAGTTGAAATGATATAAACCTGAATTATTAAGGAGAAAAGAGAACATGATAGTTTTGTTTGACTTATTAGAATGAAACTAGGTTGGAAGAAGGGGCTCAGCTGTACTATATACCAGCACAAGCTCTAGGGCATATAGAGAGCAAAAATTTTGACTAGTAAAAAATAAATACATATCAGTGTTCTCTGATGGCTTTCAAGTTGCATAGTCAACACTCCAAAGGAAAAGTAGAGAAAGGACTTCCCAAAACCTCTTTAAAATACCTGCTAAAGATACCTTTAAATAAGAAAACCTTAAGTTTCATATCTCAAGAGAAACTTTCAGAAAGGAACCCTTTGCTTCTTAGAAAACTGAAGAAGATTTTAGATTCTCTTATGCTACAGCAGACTGGCAGGGCAGCCTCAGAGAGATGGAACTGGTGAGTCCTGGAGAAGAATCTCAGTGTGAACTCCTGGGCTGGCGGGATGGAAGAGTTACAGAACGGGAAGACAGGATCTCAGTTCAAACCATTCCAGCTCCTCTCACACTGGCAACAGTTCCAGCAAAGTAAAACGTTTAATGTTACCATTAAAGATTCTTGGTAGAGCTTGAAGAGCAGAGAGAGATACTAAATAGAAACAATGACAAAGAGAAACCATATAGGAACTTGCTTATTCCTCTGAACAAGCAGATTGCTCTCCCGTAATCGGTATAATCAACAATAATGAACAATCAAGAAAAGCCAGAAGAGGATTTTATTAGTCTATTTTCTTACTGCTATCAAGAAATACCCAAGACTGGGTAATTTATAAAGAAAAAGAGGTTTATAATCTGTATAATCTGTATATCAACATTAACAATCAAGGAAAGCCAGGAAAGGATTGTATTAGTCTGTTTTCTTACTGTTATGAAGAAATACCCCAAACAGGGTAATTTATAAAGAAAAAGAGGTTTAATGGACTCACAGTTCCACATGGCTGGGGAGGCCTCACAATCCTGGTGGAGGGGAAAGGGAGAGCGAATGTACATCTTACATCATGGCAGGCAAGAGAGCATGTGCAGAGGAACTGCCCTTTATAAAACCATCAGATCTCATGAGACTTACTATCACGAGAACTGCGCTGGAAAACCTGTCCCCATGATTCAGTTACCTCCCATGGAGTCCCTGCCACAACACATGGGGATTATGGGAGCTGTAATTCAAGATGAGATTTCGGTGGGGACACAGCCAAACCATCTCAAGTGTGAAACTGGCATGCAGCGAATTTTTATTCTAACCTTATGATGGTACAGTTTGAAGCTGCTTACTATGAAAATCTTTATACCTTCACAATAATATGGAGTACAATGAGTCTCAAATACCTGTACCACAGCATCAAAAACCACTCACATGTTGCCATCCTTGGTTCATCTATTTCCTACTATCTTTTATTTTGTGTACTGGGGTATATTAAAGTAAATCTAAAGCATCATACAAATTTATTCTAATCATTTCAGCATGAATATTTTATATCTATCTGTTTATTTAGCTATCTATCACATGTAACAAATTTTAAAATAATTACTTAATATTATCTAACACGAATATTTACACTTTTCCAACTGTCTTATTTTATCTTTCTTATTTTACTTTTTATTTACTTTTTTTTTTTTTTTTTGAGACAAGGTCTCACTTTGTTGCCCAGGCTGGAGTGCAGTGGCACAGTCTTGGCTCACTGCAATCTCTGCCTCCCAGGTTCAAGTGATTCTCCTGCCTCAGCCTCCCAAGTAACTGGGATCATAGGCATGTGCCACCAGGCCTGAATAATTTTTGTATTTTTAGTAGAGACAGGGTTTTGTCATGTTGGCCAGGCTGGTCTCGAACTCCTCATCTCAGGTGATCCACCTGTCTCGGCCTCCCAAAGTGCTGGGATTATGTGTGTGAGCCACTGCGCCCAGTCAAAAAATCATTTTATAATTGGGTTCTTTAAACACAAATCCAGCAACATTTACTCCTTTTATTTAGTTGTTACATTTTTTATACCTCTTTCATGCATTTATTGTTGAAGAAATTAGATTAATTGTCCTCTAGATGTTTTTACCTTCTGTTATTGTTTAACGTGTTCCTTGCTCACCTGCATTTCTTGTAGCCTAGAGATTTCATTTAAATCTTGCTTTTCAAAAAATAAATAATACTTTAATTGTGACGCTGTGACATTATATTTACATTAAACCTCCTTCAAAGGCAAATAATGTCTGACATTTCAATTTTGATGGATCCAGGTGGGTAACAGCCGGATCCCTTCATTATCAAGTTCCCCATTACTTTTATCTAATAGTTTACTATTGACTTATGGAGATTGAATGAACTGGTTATTTCATTCTATTTTTCCTATTTCTAAGATTTTCTTTTTCCCTATTTCTAAAATTTCTTTTCATTATCAGCTGGATTGCCATAAAGAAGAATTTCCCTTATCTGTTAGATGACTTGGCTACCTTGAACCGTTCACACCGGACATTAAGAAAAGTTAGCATTTTATATTCTTTCCCTTTAATTCATCAACTTAAAGAGCAGTGAGTAGGTGACCTAGCAGACTCTGATAATGTTCACAGAGTTTTGTTTTGTTTTTCTCTTGCTGCTTTTAACGTATGATCAATTTATGATTTTAATAAATTGCATGACATTTAAATTGGTCACAATCATTGTTAATGATAATCAATCATAAACAATTTAATCATAAAAAATTTCATGTTGGGCGTGGTGGTTCACACCTGTAATCCCAGCACTTTGAGAGGCCAAAATGTGTGGATCACCAGAGGTCAGGAGTTCGAGACCAGCCTGACCATCATAGTGAAACCTCATCTCTACTAAAAATACAAAATTAGCCAGGCATGGTGGTGCATGCCTGTAATACCAGTTGCTTGGGAGGCTGAGGCAGGAGAATCGCTTGAAGCTGGGAGGCAGAGGTTGCAGTGAGCTGAGATCATGCCATTTCACTCCAGCCTGGGCAACAAGAGTGAAACTCTGTCTAGGAAAACAAAAAACAAAACAAAAAAATGCAAATACATGAAAAGTGAAAACACGCAATAGTGAACGCCCATGATCCCAGAATCAAGCTTCAAAAATTGTAGACTCATAGCTGAACTTATGCCATCTATATATTCTCACTGCTCCTCCAGCCGTTTGTTGAAGCAATTCCATGTGAAGAAAACCCAGCATGGGCCAGCACATGGCTTGGAACATATGATTTCCATGTCTTACTCCTGCGAATAGCCATAGTGCTAGATTTATAATTTTCCATTTGTTTTAGATATTGAACATTACATGAATGGCAGTATCTAAATGTATACAATACACCAAAAAAGCAATTTTTTGTATTGTCTGTAACATCTACTTCTAGATTCTCGATTTCCACTCATTGGCAAAGGCTGTTAGATGTTGAGGGGAAGGGGTGAGTGAGTTGCCAATTAAGTACAACAGTAACCTTCCAGTTTGAGTTTCTCCTGAGTTGACAGGATAATTTGATTGAATATGCAGTAAGTTCAAAGATCACTTTCTCTGTTAGGGGTTTCTTAGACTGAAATTGGTGTACAGAAGCAGCTTTTCATTCCTCATTAAGTAGACAAGAGAGAGGAACTTTTAATTTTACAGGCATTGCTTGGGGGCTCTTTTTAGTCACTAGTGTCATGGTGTTGTTTTGCACTTAATCTACTCAGGTGCTGTTGGGGTCCTATTGTCCCTTGGGTTGTCCCCACTGGCAACTGATAAATTTCCTTGTCCCTACCATATTTTTTCACTTTGGGAGGTCCCTGGATATTGCAGCATCTGTAGCCTGACTCTATGTGTATTCAGACTCTCAGTCGTCTTTGCATCTATATGGAGCCTGGGAAATCTTGGCTGCTTTTTGTGAACCACTAGAGAGTGTCCACTACTTTGAGAGGAGTCCCTCTGTGCCACTCATGTGGTCACTTTCCTCAATCAGTTTACCCTCCCACAAAAATATTTTGTAAGCACCCTTCATCTTTGGGGTTTCCTCTCAATTTATCTGAGGTTTCTACCTTGCTAGAAATCCCCTCTTCCCCATGTCTGCCAACTACATCCAGTCCAAAGAAGCAAGGCTCAAAGGGTCAATTTTAGTTGGTTAGTACAGTGAAGATAAAAACACAATTTCTACTACTAAAGATTTTTTTAATAACAGTTATCTTTTCCCAATTCTTTACACTCCACAGTGAGTTCTATAGGAAAAACAAATGTGTCTTCACACCCATATCCCCAAAGATTGACACAATACCAAAAGTATTTTGAAAATACTACACAGCCATTAAAAAGAACAAAGTCATGTTCTCTGTAGCAACATGGATGCAGCTGGAGGCCATTATCCTAAGTGAATTAATGCAGAAATATAAAACCAAATACTTCATGTTCTCACTTATAAGTGGGAGCTAAACATTGGGTACTTATGGACGTAAAGATGGGAACAGTAGAGCCTGGGAACTACTAGAATGGGGAGGGGAGGAGGGAGGGAAGGAGGGCACAAAGGTTGAAAAACTACTGCGTGCTATGCTTACTACCTGGGTGATGGGATTGTATTAGTCCATTCTTACACTGCTATAAAAAACTGCCTGAAACTGGGTAATTTACATAGAAAAGAGGTTTGATTGATTCCTAGTTCTATAGGCTATACAGGAAGCATGGCTGGGAAGCCTTAGGAAACTTACAATTATGGCAGAAGGCAAAGGGGAAGCAGGTATATCTTATCATGGCAGAGCAGAAGAGAGAGAGATAGGAAAAGAAGGGGGAAGTGCCACATACTTTTCAAACAATCAGATCTTGTGAGAACTCTATCTCAAGAACAGCAAGGAAGAAGTCTGTCCCCATGATCCAATCACTTCCTACCAGAGCCCTCCTCCAACACTGGGAACCACAACTCAACATGAGATTTGGGTGGGGACACAGAGCCAAACTATATCAGAGATCATTTGTATTCCAAACCTCAGCATCATGTCATACACCCATGCAAAAAATCCATATATGTACCCCTTGAATCTAAAATGAAATTTAAAATTGTTTTTAAAAATATTTTGAATACAAAAATAGCTGATGGATGAATAAACTTTCAGAGGACTGTCTACCTGCAGGGGCAGAATGCTTCACTCCCCTCTTACTGAGGTTTCCCCTTTACCATGTTGCTGCCATCTTTAGGCACACAACCCTGTACCACCAGGATGGCTCACCCACATTTATCTTTATAGCAGGCCTTGTCCTGCTCTTCTCTTCATTAATCAGTGGAGTAATTCTGCTGTAGAAAGGTCAACGAGATCTAACCATCTGTACCTCCCTCTGAGACATTTGTCTTTCCTCCCTAATCCTAATACAGATCGATTACCTCCTCTTAATATTCAGTTCAAGAAATATGTTTTCCTTTCTTATCTCTTGAACATTAGTGCAGAACGCCAGCCTTATATGACATGTTCACAGTATTTACATGCAAATCCAACTTTTTACAGGATTTATAATGTTTGCTTAACAGGGTCAGAGGTTTTCAAATGCTTAGATAATTTTAATGTTTTAGCAATTTAGAGAAATTATGTGGTGAGAATGTATATTTTTGTATACAAATAAAAATCGGAGGCAGTATAAACCATTGAGAAGCTCTGCTGAATTATCTTTTTCTGAAAGTATTGAGTCATTCAAAGCATGTTCTCAAATAATTTCCTTCTTTTTAAGAATAATATTTAGTTCAAAACTATATTATGGAGACCTTTCAATTTGCAGGGCATTTTGTTAGAAGTAAGGAATACAAAGATAAATGAGTCTATCCCTGCCTTCACATAACTTATTTTAGTAAGAAAAATAGACTGGAAAGGATATCTTCATATCTTCAATATAGTCAAGCAAGTTTTTTTTTTTTTTTTTTTTTTTTTTTTTTGAGAAGAAGTCTCACTTTGTCTTCCAGGCTGGAGTGCAGTGGTATGATCTTGGCTCACTGCAATCTCCGCCTCCCAGGTTCAAATGATTCTCCTGCCTCAGCCTTCTGAGTAATTGGGATTACAAGTGTGTGCCACCACACCCTGCTATTTTTTTTGTATTTTTAGTAGAGGTAGAGTTTCACCATGTTGGCCAGGCTGGTCTCAAAGTCCTGACCTCAAGTGATCTGCCCACCTCAGCCACACAAGGTAAGCAAGTTTTATATCATGAATTTGAACTGGGTGTTGTGGGACTGCAGGAAGGAAGAATTAAATCAAACAAGCAGCAGAGGATAAGAGAAGTTGTCTAGAGGTTAGGAGAATTATGAGTTAGCCTGGTGACGTAAGGAGTGTGCTGGAAACTCTAGCAAAGGAAAAGTATGAACAAAGGCCCAGAAGAATAAAATAGCATGGTGAAAGGAAAAGTGGCAAGGGTCTGTTATGGGTGAAGTGCAAAGACCAATGAATGAAGGGTATTGGAAGGGTCTAAAGAGAAATGCAGGGGACAGTTATCATAGAAGACCTCACCTTTGACGATAAGCAGTGCAGGCATTATCCTGGAACATATGGTTGGAGTTCTATACATGTTTGGAGCCAGAGAGGATATAGTTAGAAAGAAAGGCAAAGATCATACCATGGGCAATCTTTTTTATGTTAAAAATTTTGAGCTTTAACCTATAGGAAGTATTCAGCCACTGAAAGTTTCAAAGTGAAAAAAACGTAGTAAGTTTTGCTTTTTAGATTAATTACTCTGGTCACATTGTAGAGGATAGATTGGAAGGATATGAATAGAAACAGAAATACTAGTTAGAAGATACTAACTAATAATAATGAACTAACTAATACTAGTTAGTTAAGGAATTGGAAGAACTGGAATTATGCTTTTATTTAGATTTTTAAAAAGTAAGATCTGGTAGGTGGAGAGCAAGTAGAAGACTTCATGGGAAAGAGGTATACGTAGCTTTCACAAAAGCAGGGGGATGGAATAACATTGAGAATTTGGGGAATAGTGAGGGAACTGATTACCTGAAGCAGTGACATTTTGTGGAAAATGAGCCTTGAAACCAATGCAGCTTATTTACAAATATGTACCTATTTTGGAAAATATTCTCTCCCTCCCTCTGTCTTTCTGATCTATCGTCTATCTATCTATATATCATCAATCAAGTTTACTAATTCCAAGTTGAATCACAGAAAGGAAAAAAAGATGAAGAAGGGAATACTGTATAAAGGTAACAGCTTCTGTGATGTCCTGGAGGCAAATATTTGTAATTTTTTCACTTTTAAGTGAAGGATTACTCATCCTTGATATTCTATTCTGCACCTGGGACTGATTTTTAGTCACAGATACAAAAACCCAGGAGGAAGTTGGATAAAAGCAAAACCTCCATGACATACATGACCACACATAACAGCCACATGGTAAAACCAACAGAAAGGAAGCCATTCTAATTCCATTAGCTAAAAACATCTCCTTAATAGGTAGCCAGACTCTGTTGTAAGAAAATATATCTCATGGGAGCACTCTGGGTAAAATCATATTCCATGAAATAATCACCAGACATGAAAATTCCTACAGGTTAGTTTGGAAAATTATTGCAATGGATGAAGTTGGTGTATATGCCAAATTAGAAGCAAATTATTAATGAGAAATTGCATACATATACTTAAAATTCTCATTTTACCATTAACAAGGAAAAGAAATTCAATTTGAAAGCTTTCAATTAAACATCAGTTAGGAAGGATTTCATGTGTTATAGGAAATTGAATCTTAATGCTTCTTAATTTATTCCACCAAGTTCTGGGACAATATGGATTATGTAGCCCTCAGGAGCAAAAGGAGTCATTCAGTGAGGTTGAGTTCTGGAGTAGTGCTTTCTGGCAGGCCTTTTGGCACACAGAAATGGGAACTTGATGGCCCATGAGAGCAGTGGCCAGGTTTCTCCTTCAGTGAATCGGAGAAATGAGCTCCTTGGCTTAAACATCAGGAGTAAGACATTTACCTGGAATATTTCACCTTTTCATGGAATTTCAGCTTGTCAGCAATCGTGACTGATCAGGATTGGGAGGAGGAAGAATTTCACATCGCATTCAGATGAGCCAGGAAAGAAGTTCAGCTCCTTCTGAATTTGACACTGATCAGAGAGGTAGGTTAACCCTCACCACCACCTGTATTTCTTTCCTTTTTCCATTCTTTTTGGTTGGGAATAAAAAAGATTTAAAACTTTGTATGTAACGACCTGATACAATAAATCTCCATTCCAATTCTCTACCTATTGATCTATCCATCCATACATATATAAATAATACACAGACACACACACAGACACAGATACACACACACTAAAAAACCATCCGAAAATTCACCATATTGAGATTTTTCTGTTAAGACTTACCTGGTCGTTTTCCACTAGAGACTAATGGAGCTACACAAATTCAACCTGTGACGTTCGTCTGCATTTAAAATGTATCTATAAAACAGTGTCTGTGGGCTCTCTGCTCAGAATCATTTATTTTTTGATGGGCCCAAATGATGAATAAAACATTATGAGCTTTCTCTTGTGTTAATTCTGGGTGTGACTGTCAATTTCATTTGTCAGCTTGGCAAGGCATGTTACCCAGATATTTGGTCAATCACCAATCTAGAAGTCACTACAAAGGTATTATTTAGATGAGATTAGCACTTAAATCAATAGACTTCGAGCAAAGTAGATTACCCTCTACAACGTTGGGTGAGCCTCATCCAATTAGTTGAAGGCGTTAAATGAAAATGACTGAGATCCCCCAACAAAGAGGGAATTCTATCTCCAGACTGCCTTTGGACTTGAAATGCAACATCAACTATTTTCTGACTCTCCAACCTGCTGGCCTGTCCTATAGATTTTGGACTTACCAGCCCTCACAATTGTGTGAACCAATTCTTTAAAATCTCTCTCTCTCTCTTTCTCTCTCCTCTCTCTCTCTACATATATATACACACACACACGTAAAATACATATATATATGTAAGATACATATATATATATATGTATTTTTCCTTTTCATATATATATGGAAAGAAAATCCAATTTGAGAGCTTTCAACTAAAGGTCAATTAAGAAGGATTTCATGTCTCTCTCTCTCTCTCTCTCTGTCACACACACACACACACTCGTTTCATTGTTCTGTTACTCCACAGAACCATGAGGATAGACATTAGTATGTGTGTGTGAGTGTGTATGTCTTGTGGCCTGAGATTTAATTCTTGTCTCCAGATAGTCTCGATAAAGGGATTTTCAGACTGTAGCGATCATCCCAATCACAGGGAATCAGTACACAAAATGATTTTCTGGGCCCCACAACCAAAAATTCTGCATGGGTTTATCAGGGATGAGGTTCAGGAAACCTGCCTTTTCTACCAAGTACCCTGAGATTTTCCCAGTGCAATTGTTCTATACAATTTAGTCAGAAGCAATGCCCTCGGGAGTGTCACTTTTCAAGATGGTATAGGAGATTATACATTATTGGTAACAAGGCTTTCAGAACAATAAAATATGCCCTCAAGTTTGAGTGTGGTGCTGGGGAAACACAACAGACCTTTTTTGTTGCTGTTTTCTCCTATATTCTGATTCAAACTTTTTAGGAAAAGAAAAAGTAACTTCGGAATCAGGTAAATAAGATCCTAAACTCCATGTCACTTGTAGAAGCAAGTTAAAAATCACTGAATTTGTGTGACCCCTTGATATCATCATCCACAGGACAATTTCTCTCTTGATTTGGAAGGATTAGAAGGGATTCTAAGTTATTCACGACAGACAGCCACCCACCTTCAGTCTGAGCCCTTCCAATAGTGAGAAACTGAGTGCCTAATATGCAGTGTGCAGTATTTCATGCTGTTAGTTCTTCCATAATCGTTAACTCACTAAGTTGCCAAACATCTGTAAAGCATCCACTATATCTCAAGTACTGGGGAAGACATGAGAACATAAGAATAAAACAGTTCTTATTCTTATGCAGTTCATCACCACCTAAATATATGAGGCACTTTACAGCAACACAAAGAAACCACAATAGAATGCTTCTAATCAAAGCTTTAAATGTACCAATCTTTTCCAAGTGATGAACATACTGAATTAAATAGTAAAATATGTATAGCATGGATTTGCAAATAAGACAGGTTCAATTTTCAAATGTGACCATAGTTGAGTGACTTACTTTTCTAAATTGGAAAATGGAGATAATCATAGTCTCTACCTCAGGGTAAGTATGAGGGTTAACCAAGATAATGCCTATAAAATACTCTTACAGTGTCTGAAATATAATGAGCGCCTCATAAATAACTATTAAAAATGCATAAGCAAATTGTAATTTTCAAGTGTTATGGAAAGGAAAGAAATTATTTATTGACAGTTTACGACATTGCATGCATTTTGTACAAGGCATTTTACATACATACTGTAGTATGTTTGTAAAGCAAGCAAAAAAGAGGTACAATTTATGCTGCCCTCTAAATGACTAGAAATAATCAGACTGTTGTTTTCTTTATTTTTTCTAAATTGTGAATGGAGTAAAATGCATTAGGCTTCCTGAGAGATTTTAAGAAACATAGTGAAACATACGGAAGGTATTTCAACCTACCACAATTATTTTATCATACAGAGTGAAATGGTGGTGCCCACAAATTCATTTTTACAGCATTGATTTTCTACATGTTAGCGTAACAACCAGCAAGCAACTGTCCCCAGGCTGTGATGAAGCACTGTGAGATGTCTTTCCCAGAAACAGTGCAACTTTGCCCTAAACCATCTGCCTCTTCAGGTACTACTTGTAGCCAAGCTATCACAATGTCATGTGTGCCGAATAAGTAGAGTATGGAGCTATGGAACTGACTGTTGCTAACTGGGCTAAAAAATTCCGACCTACACTTTCAACATTAGAGAAGCCATCTGCTTACTAATTAAAATTCCCAGCCAGAGACTCTACTCTCTACCTAATAAATATTAATTAGAGCCTGCAGATTCAAAGCAAGAATTATCTTCATGTGTGCATTTCAGTTATTTATTCATAACCCAAAGTAAATCCCCTGATTCTATGCATTATTATATCACTTACAAGTTTACGTTCAACCATCTAATCATCTAATCGTTCTAATATCTATGCAACAAATAATACCATTCGCTTATATATCTAAAGCAGTGTTCTGTGTGATACTGAAATGTGGAGACCCTCTTTAGATAGCAGCAATCACTGTGTTACATAAATTAAAAAAAAATACACGCAAAACTTCTGATACTCATTTCCATGTGTAATGAGATTCTCTTTCCTCGAAAAGAAGAGAAAAGCTAGATTAAGTAGTTCAGACAAAATCAGATCTGTAAGGTCCTTTGGGGTCTACCTTTCCTTCTGTGTGTGAGATCTACTAACATCTGTTTAATGGCCAGTGACTCAGAAGAAAATTGCAACTCTTGTTTCATTTGTATATTCAAGAAGTAATTATTGAGTGCTTTTCGTGGTCCACACACTGCTAGACACTATGTATGTGGAAATAATAAGAGAGACGTGATCACTGGATTCCTAGAGTTAACAGCCTAGAAGCATAGGCACAAAGTAATCAAGGAGATAAGTAAATAAATATAAGTATTTGACAAGTATTCTGAGGGAAATAACCAAGATGCTACGATAGAGACAGCTAACCTACATGAGCTAGACAGGTCCCAAAAGGTGACATTTAAACTTTCTATTTAAAACTGGAAATAAGCCAATATCGTGAGGGTCACTGAGAGGGTCATATAAGCAAAGGGATGAAAGGTGTGTATGTATGCACATGTGTGTGCATGGAAGGGGCAGAAAGTAGATATAAGGTATGATAAGAGAGTGTATGTGAAGCTGAATGGGAAATTAACAACCTCTGAGATGTATTATAATTTATCATTCTCTCAACATACCCACATCTGCTTGTCACTGTGTGAATCGTCAACAAAGAACTACCAAGAAGTAAGGATATTTATGTTAAATGAGTCAGAAAGGAGTGAAGCCTTCCTCACCTCGATGATAATGGGGCTTCAATACTCATGTTAGTGTCATTGGCCCAGCTAGACATTTTCTCTTCCAGGTGACCACCTGGTATAAGCAGGACTGAAGGACATATCACTAAGATGCAGGCTTAGTGTAGGATTTGCTTTATAATTCTTCACTGAAGCATGGTTCTTGGCTTCACTTCAGAAGGGAGCATTATTCTTTTTGCTGCAAGGCCACTGACCATGTTCTCATAAGGTCAAAGCCAGTGTAAATGGGACTCTATCCTGAAGCCACAAAACACAGTTTGAGTTCGTTTATATTTCAGACCTCTCACAACTGACTTTCGCCCAAATCTCTCCTTGCTCTTTATTAGCCAGCATCTTGCTGGCTGGGTCAATAACCTGCTTGAGAGCACATCGTAGCTGGAGGCACTATGCTCGGTTCTCCTTTGCTCCATGCTTATTTGCTAATCACTGCAGAGCTGGTGTTCAGTCTGTGCCCTTCCCTTCAGAAAATAGATTCCTTTAAACTGAAATTGCTGGCAGTTATTCTCTGATTCTCCAAACCTTGACCATTAATCTGATGATTAGATTTTGGTTTATAGTTAAAAATCCAGTGACTACAATGACCAATTATTTTATTCCCTTTATGGTGTCGTGCACTTAATCCAGAAAGTTCTTCTGCATTACAATCTAATACAGCGATCCCCAGACTTTTTGGAATCAGAGAGTGGTTTTGTGGAAAACAATTTTTCCATGGACAGGGGTGGGGGATGATTTGGGGATGAAACTGTTCCACCTCAGATCATCAGGCTTTGGTTAGATTCTCATGAGAAGAATCTAAATAAGATCAACCTAGACCCCTCACACGTGCAGTTCACAATAGAGTTCATGCTCCTAAGACAATCTAATGCTGCTGCCTGTCTGACAGGAGGTGGAGGTAAGGGGGTAACGCTCGCTGGGAACCCCTGGTCTAATAGATTTGTGTCTACGTGTTCTTCTGCATAAACAAATCCTCCCTTGCCTAAAACACTGTCCCCTGTAGATCTAAATCCCAGGTACCCTTCCTGTAAGGT
The DNA here is from genome assembly GCF_000951045.1 of Mandrillus leucophaeus. Taxonomy (NCBI): domain Eukaryota; kingdom Metazoa; phylum Chordata; class Mammalia; order Primates; family Cercopithecidae; genus Mandrillus; species Mandrillus leucophaeus. Next base: position 1,755,018 of record NW_012101410.1, on the reverse strand, counting down.
TTTCTGTAAGAGAAAGTGAAGCCAAGAATAAGTGAAGCCAGCTCCCTATCAAAGTAATCTCTTTATTTTAAATGTCCTTTCTCTTATTAGCACTGACACTCACTAGGTAGTGATAACACCATCCATCAGCAGGATTTTTTCTTATGTGGCCCCTAATTAAGCTGTAAACTCTAAGGATGTAAGACTGTATCTCCCACTTTGTTTTGCTCAGCCTTCTGTTCCAAAGGAGAAGTGCTCAATGGCAGGCCTATCCTTACTACTGCCCTGTAAAAATTACACAAGTTCTGTAAGCTTTTCTGTAGTATTTATCACCACTGATGACTCAATGAAATAAAGATCATGAGGTTTTAATTCAGACAGACCAAAGTCTGAAAAACAACAGTTCTGCTCATTAGCTAAGTCACCTTGGAAATTATATCCAGTGGCATGCCCATGAGTATCTAAAATTCTTTCTAGACTGGGGAGAATATCCAATTCTGAAAGTCCATGTGGGAGGTAGAAAACTGTTTTCAATTGGAGAACTGAAGGGGAAAAAAAAGTTCTCTGCTTTCTCACACCTATCCACAGTCAGGCATGGATGAAACACGGGCTCCCATCTAGGACTCTGAATCTTCAGTCAGTGACACCAAGACGAAGGAGCAGTTAATAGTGAATTCATTGCGTAGTGTCCAGTGGTGGCTGGGGTGTTGTCTAGAGCTATGAAGAACAAGTGTTGAGCCGAGGGGTCCTGCCATGCCATTCCTATGGTACAGCCTTTGCTATGGTTCCTGCTTTTAGACTCCCTTGATTTCCATCCATTTTCCAGGGTAACTTCTCCAGACTTCGTGCTGTTTGCCTTTGCTGGTTAAGTTAAGCAGAGTTGTTTTCCCAGGTTGGCAACTAAAAATCGTGACTGATAGGCTTCTTTAAAAAACTGAGATAATATCTACCCCCTTTTTATTGAAATAAAATATTATTTATAGGCCGGGTACGGTGGCTCATGCCTATAATCCCAACACTTTGGGAGGCTGGGGCGGGCGGATCACCTGAGGTCGGGAATTCAAGACCAGCCTGACCAACATGGAGAAACCCCGTCTCTACTAAAAAAAATACAAAATTAGCTGGGCGTGCTGGCACATGCCTGTAATTTCACCTACTCGGGAGGCTGAGGCAGGAGAATCACTTGAACCTGGGAGGCGGAGGTTGTGGTGAGCCTAGATCGTGCCATTGCACTCTAGCCTGGGCAACAAGAGTGAAACTCCATCTCAAAAAAAAAAAAAAAAGTATTTATAAAATATCTAACAGGGAAACTGTAACATGGGAACAAATCAATAGGTAATAGTTATTTTTAAATAACAACAACATCCTGATTATTTTGTCATTTACCATTTTCTATGCCTTTACTCCAAATAAGGAATATGTAAGCATCAACCTGTTGTTTTGGGAGTCTGCAGATAAATTGTACTTTTTGTTGCTTAATTATTTTATTAAAATACTTTGGCCAACTCCACTCACATTTGGCTTAGGCCAGCTCTTCTTAAAAGAGATGCTTGGCTGCATTTGCTGCTAGCCCATCTCCATACATCTTCCCAGCTCAGAGAGGCCAGGGAGCTTCACCTCCATGACACTGTTGCTGCTATTTTGTTGGTGAATGTTCATCACAGTCTGGAAGTGATGATAATGAAACTGTTGAACCTGGGCTATGTGATCATGGTAGGAAATCCATATCCAAGAGTTCCTGATGTCTTCCCAACCCCCTCATCTGACAGTTATCCATCTTTCCTCTAGATGCCCTCAGCACTAACTCTGTGCCATTCAGTGATAATATACCAGCTCCTACTTTGTATTTTAGTTATTTGAGGTGCATTTGTTATCCTTTTTGGACAGAACTGTAAGATTCTTTAAGGTTGGATCTATGACTGCATTATGTAATACATACAATGCCTGGTATATAGACAGTAACTGAAAAAATTAATGATTACTTAAAAATTAATGTAATTAGAAACTACAGAGAATTATGCTGAAGTATTGCTAGGATGTTCAGCATATTTTCCAGTTTTTATCTAATTTGAATACATTAGAAAATTTAAATAAAATTGTTAAATTCCTGGACAAATACAGCACATGCAATTTAAATCAAGAAGAAACATAATTTATGGGCTGGGCATGGTGGCTCATTCCTGTAATCCCAGCACTTTGGGAGACTGAGGCAAGTAGATCACCTGAGGTCAGGAGTTCAAGACCAGACTGGCCAACATGGAGAAACCCTATCTCTACTAAAAATACAAAAATTAGCTGGGGGTGGTAGTGGGCCCCTGTAGTCCAAGCTACTCAGGGGGCTGAGGCAGAAGAATTGCTTGAACTCAGGAGGCAGATGTCGGGTTGAGCCGAGATTGTGCCACTGCACTCCAGCCTGGGCGACAGAGTAAGACTCTGTCTCAAAAAAAGAAAAGAAACATAATTTATGAATATTTCTATCACTATCAAAAGTCTTGATGAATGTTTCCATGAAGAAAACACTATGCTCAGCTGAGTTTTGCCAATGAAATCTGTTGTGATTATTGATAAATAATAAATTGCACACATATAAAAATATATTATAAAGCTGATAAATAATAATCAATTTAGAATGATGGCTGACTATTAAGTCAATATGCAAAAATCAAATGCATTTCTAGAGAAATGCACATCAACACCACAATGAGGTACTATTTCATACCAGTCAGATGGCTATTAATGAAAAGTTCAAAATAACAGATGCTGGTGAGATTGCAGAGAACAGGGAATGCTTGTACACTGCTGGTGGGAGTGTAAATTAGTTCAACCATTATGGAAAGCACTGTGGTAATTCTTTCAAAGAACTAAAACAGAACTACCATTTAACCCAGCAATCCCCACTGCTGGGTATATACCCAAAGGAATAGAAATTGTTCTGTGATAAAGGCATATGCACACACATGTTCATTGCATCACAATTCACAATAGCAATGACATGCAATCAACCTAAATGCCCATCAATGGTAGACTGGATAAAGAAAATGTGATACATATACAGCATGGAATGCTATGCAGAAATAAAAAAGAATGAGGTCATGTACTTTGCAGGAACATTGGATGGAAACGGAGGCTATTATCTTCAGCAAACTAATGCAGGAATAGAGAATCAAATACTGCATGTTCTTACTTATAAGTGGGAGCTGAATAATGAGAACACATGGATAGAAAGAGGAGAGCAACAGACACTGGGGTCCACTTGAGGGAGAAGGGTGGGAGAAGAAGAAGTTTCAGGAAAAAAAAAACTATTGGGGAATATTCTTAGTACTTAGGTAATGAAATAATCTGTATACCAAAGCCCTGAGTCATAAGTTTACCTACATAACAAACCTTCACATGTACCACTGAACCTAAAAGTTAAAATATTTAAAAAATGGTATATAATGCAATAACCTAGCATAACTATTTGAATGTACTGATAGTAGTGAGTGATAATATTAACAATGAGATAATCACTATAAGGAATAAACTAAATACAATATAAAAATATATAATTTATGAACAATAGACTATGCAGAAGGAAAAGCAATGAAAGTGCCTGAAAAATCATTAAAAATTACTTTGCAGCAAATTTAAAAAGAAGACCTAAAGAAATGGTGATAAATGCCATGATCATGACTAGACATTAATTTATAAGGTTGTAATTGTCATTTCTCCCTATACTGCTTCATAAATTTTATGTAATTTCAATAAAAAACAATCATAAGGTTTGAAAGCAAGCTGATAAAAGTAATATACAAAAGCAAAATCCAAAAATAGGATTAAAGAAGGACTACAGAAGAATAAGATTACCCAGTGCTTAGCCTGTGTTCCCGAGAAAATTTGATGTGCTAATGCTTCATGAATTGATATAATCCCAGGTATATACGTGTGATGGAAAAACAGAAGTGTGGCAAGGAGAAAGAATTTATTCATACTCAAAAATAAAATAATAATTTTAAAATGTCCAAAATTTGGTAAGGGGAATGAATCTAAAGAGGTTGCATGAATGTAATGAATTGACTAAAAACACTGATTTTCCAGAATAATCCTTAGAGTTCAGGAAAAAACGTTTTTCTCCAGTTTCCTTCTCCTCTTCTGTCTCTCACTGGTCAGACTGGTCCATCTAGCTTTAACTTCCTGCAACTACTCCCTGGCTCTTCTGAACACTTCCTAGGGCCTCCAGATGCCGCAACAGTAGCAGAAACTATAGCTTGAACCACACTTTGGGGTGAGCAAGCAAGTGGACATGAGCCAGCATCATCCCAATCTGCAGGCTCTAACTGCAACCACCCAGGCTTAACTAGGCAAGCCAGTGTTTGCACATGGATGCAAGAAAATCTCAAAGTAACAAAACCTGGCAAGGAGGGAAACGCTTATTCTGTGTTGGTGGGATTGGTGTAACTACTACAGGAATTGTAACTACTATGGAGAACAATGTTTCATCATTTTGTAAAGCTGAATATTTGTGTATGTCTTGACTCTGTTTGTAAATGTAAAATTACTTGTTTTTAAACACCCAGAACAACGACAAAGATTGCTCATAAGAGAAGTTTTCACCACAGCAGAATAATGGAAACAATTCATGATGAGTGGATAAAAACGGCTTGTTATATTAACACAATAGAATAATGCAGCACTGAGAAAATGAATGAATTATATCTACACACAAGTTCATAGATAAATATAAGAATTATAATAAAGGAGGTGGGTGGATCACGAGGTCAGGAGATTGAGACCATCCTGGCTAACACAGTGAAACCCCGTCTCTACTAAAAGTACAAAAAAATCAGCCGGGCGTGGTGGCGGGCACCTATAGTCCCAGCTACTCGGGAGGCTGAGGCAGGAGAATGGCATGAATCCAGGAGGCAGAGCTTGCAGTGAGCCGAGATGGCGCCACTGCACTCCAGCCTGAGGGACAGAGCGAGACACCGTCTCACAAAAAAAAGAAAAGAATTATAATAAAGGAAACAAGCATTCTTTAGAAGATGGCATACAGTATACCAATTTTGTAAGTATCAAAAACAAGCTTGTCATGATACATATGGAAACACCATGACTGTAATGTAAGTGAATGACAGATTCAACACAGTCTTCACCTCTTGGCAAGGTGCAAAGGAATGGAATACAGAAGTAGTAGTGCTCAAGTAGCTACGCATTAAGGTAATTGGTCACATTCTAGTTCTACAGATGAGTGTTGCCATTATGGTGTTCATTTTGTCACCTTCGCTGGAAGACACTACCTCAGTGGCCATCTTGTGAGTCCTACAGTGGCCTCCTGGTTTTGTCTCCCCATTCTTTGCCCCACCCCCCCCAGCATACACTGTAGAGTACTAAGACAATTCTTTGAACCTCGACATCACACTTTTAAAAGACTGGCTTGATGTTAACTTTCGCATGACATGCATAGAAAAATTAGAAAATCTATATAATAATGCAATTCCATGACTCCTCCTGTGTTCTGTGTCTTAAGGGTTAGTACAAACATCTTCCAAATTGCATGAATGAGAAGCATGGACAACATACATGACTCTTGCCCCACCTACTACCATCTCACCTCTACTAAATTGCCAACTTTTCTCACCTAAAGCTACACGGTATCTTTTGAATCTGTCTACTTTTCTCCATTTTTTTTTCTGCTACTACTCTAGACAAGACAACCATGTTATATAGCCCTCTAGATTATTGCAATGTAATTGTTTTCCCACCTCCTCTTGCATGTCCCCGCAATATTTTCTTTATGCCATGTAGCAAGTTCCTTTTTCCCTAAACACGAAGTGAATTGCTCGCTAACTTAGAAGATTCCCCATGGACCTCAGGGTAAAATGCAACTTTCCCAAAACCTGCTGTACATCCCTGCTAGTTCATCTGGCCCTTGTGCACCCTTAGGTTTCATCTGTCGATATTACTCTTTGATTACTGCCCAGCTATTATAAGCTTCTGACTATTCCCAAGTTTCTCTTGGTTGCCCATGTTTCACATGCCTAGAATGACCTTCTACAAATCCCTGACTGACTACTTCTTGCTCCTTAGAATAACATAGCTTATGCTTACCTCATAATGTTGGTCTCCTTAGAGTGATTACCCATGTCTCCTACATATTCCCATACAACTTAGATTTATTCTTATCACATTCTTATTGCCAGATTCAGATCTTAGAAGCCATAAGCACTAAGAAGTCAACAGTTTTCTTCCTAGCCTGCCATGTGTAATTCAAAACGAAAATGATACTGAACCATAAAGTAAGTACACAGAAATCTAACAAAGTGCTGATTTTTTCCCAGTATGACTATGTGCTTCTTGTGTTTAAAACTAAACTCTGCAATTAAAAAAAACTGATGTCCCTATATTGCTTTGACCCTAATGAAAACTGACTTTTTCCCTGAATAATTTACTTTTGCATGCATTTACTGTGATGTTTTAAAATCATCTGTCTTCTTATATCTTTCTACCTCAAGGGTATAGATTATGCCTTGGTGACTACTTGATCTCAGTGTCTGTTCCAGAATAGCTGCTCCATACACATTGTCAATGGAAGGAAGAAATAAATGAATAAATGGCCATAGACTGTCACATTTTTGCCTTGCAGCTAATAAAAATGACCTCTTAGTTTCCCAATTCAGTTGTACCCTGCTCAGAAATAAATTTCACTTATGAGAACCAAGCCACCAAACTAAATGAGTAGAGAATTATTCCATGACTGCATTTTAAATATTCCTGAAATAGTATTCTTCCAAATGGTGTATGTTTTAGCCAAAATAGTTCAAAAGTGACTTCTAGTTTTTCAAAATTAACAAAAAGCCGTTAGAGATGGAAAATATTAGAAGACAAATAAACCTCACCTTTCCAAGTATTTTATTTTCCAAACGGGCAATCTAGAGGCATTGTTTTTAAATTTACCATAGTCCTCATTATCTACATGTGCATTAAAAATATGCTCCAAATGTAGCAGCTTAAAGCCACAAACATTTAATTTTTAGTTTTAATTATTTATCTCACAGTTTCTGTGAGTCAGGAATCGGGGGCAGCTTAGTTAGGTAGTTCTACTCAGAGTCTTTATGAGGCTACTATCAAGAGGTTGGCCAAGGATGCAGTCATCTCTGACTTGGCTGGGTCTCACATGGGTATTTACAGGAGGCTTTGTCTTCTTGCATATGTGTCTCTCCATAGGACTGCTGTTCATGATATGGTTTCCCCCCGAAAGAGTAATGTGAGAGTGAAAAAGTGAGTGTGGGGTATGTGTGTGTGTGTGTGAAAGACAGAGAGAGACCTGAGACAGAACCTACAGTCTTTTATAATCTTATTGTGAAGTAGCATATCATTAAGTCCTTTTATTGGTCCTGGTACACCTCTTGGAAGGGGATTCACATTAAAGTGTGAAGATGACTAGGGGGTGACGTTGTTGGCCACCATTGTGGAGTCCACCACAAGAAGAATTCTGAAGAAGTGTATGGCATGATCTGATTTATGTTTCATTATTCTGGATGCATTGTGGAAAATAAAATATAAAGAATCAAGATTAGAAACATGTAGGCCAGTATGAAGCCATTGAAATAACTGAGAAAATAGATGATAGATTGTTGGTCACAAAAGGATGGTAGAAGTACTGGTATTGAGAAGTGGTCAAGCTCTATGTATATTTTGAAGGTAGAAACAAGAAAATGTGCTGAGGGATTAGATATGAAGTTTAGGAAAATAGAAAAATTAAAGACAAAGCCAGAATTTAGTCTAAGAAACTGGATGAATGGTGGCAACGTGTATTAAGAAGAGGAAGATTGCAAGAGGAGCCAATTTGGTGAGTGGGAGAGGGAATAAAAAATCTGGTTGAAATGCATTATTAAGTTTGAGATGCCTACTAGACATACAAGTAGCAAGGTCAGGTAGGCTGTTAAATTTACATGTTTTGATTACATGGGAGAAGTTGAGGCTGTAAGTATAAAAATATATGAATGATAAGATGATAACTGTAGTCATCATAGCGCAGTAGAATTTAGAGACACAGGGTGGATAATATAACGTAGGAAATGAGTATAGAGACAGAAAACACAGAAGTCAGAGGGCTGAACTCTGTGCTACTCCCACAGATTACAGTTTTCCCTCTCTATTCATTTGTTGACACCATTCCTTCTACTCAGAATGAATTTACTCACTTTCCCTAATAGAAAAGCACCCATCCTTTGAGATCTAACTCAGAATGCATCATATATGAAATGTTGACTATTTAGCCAGGGTTTCCCAGAGAAACAGAACCAAATTCTTACCATAAATCTACATATTTGTAAGGCATTGGTTCACATGATTATGAAGGCTGACAAGTCCCAAGATCTACAGGATGAGTCAGAAAACTGGAGACCTAGGAGAGCCAATGGTTTAGTTCCAGTTTGAGTCTGAAGGCCTGAGAACCAAGAGAGCTGATGCTGCCATTCCAGTCTGAAGGCTGGCAGGCTCAAGACAAAGGAAGAACTGATGTTTTTATTCAAATCCAAAGTTAAGGACAAAAATGCCTATATCCTAATTTGAAGGCCATCAGACAGGAAGAATTTTATCATGCTTGGGGGAGGTCAGACTTTTTGATCTTCTCAGGCCTTGGCCTAATTGGATGAGGCCTAACCACATTAAGGAGGGCTATCGGCTTTATACAGCATACTGATTAAATGTTAATCTTACAGGAGAGAAAAAGTAATAACTTTCCTTCACCCATTCCAAGGGCCATGTCTTACACTCCTATTACAAAAGACAAATTAACAAGAGAAAAGCCTAATCGGTTTTTAAGTCAAAGTTTATGTGACATAGGAGGATTCAGAAATGAAGACCCAAAACCAGGGAAAAACTGAATTTTTATGCAAAGTCTGATGAAAAAAGTAGAAAAACATGCTTGGAGAAAAAGGGTATGATCTGTTGGTAATAAACTGAAGGGGGAACACAGCAAGGCCTGTCTGTTCAGATTCTTGTTGGCCTCCAAGTATAGAGTGGGACTCATCTGGAAGAAGGATCTTACAACCTACTTTCAGGCAAGACAAGTCAGAGAATTCCTATATGACCATTTTCCCCACAGAAAGCAGGCAGTGGGGGGGTGGGGGGAAGGTCAGAAATTGACCTGTCTAGATTTTATGGCTTACTTTGGGGAGAGAAATTCTAGTTTCTATGTCCTGCTTAAAAGGGAGAAGAAAGGATGAGGGAGGGTGGGAGAGACCTTGCTTCTGAGGTCCCCCCCATCTCCTTCAGTACGAAGTGCTCAGCAGGTCAATGCACCATAGTCTGGAGTATTATTGTGTTCTCAGCCCTGACAATGTCATCCAGAAACGTTCTCACAGATACACCCAGAAGAATATTTGACTAATTCCTGCATACCTCGTGGCCTAGTCAAGCTGATACATAAAATTAACTATCACGTTGGTCTCTCATAGTAAGCTGAAAAACACCTCACTCCACCAAATTCTTGTACATCATAATCCCTGGAACCTGAAAATGTCACCTTATATGACAGATGGGACTTTCATTTGTGATTAAATTAAGGGGAGGTTATCCTAGTTTATCATGGTGGGCCCATGTGAGCACAAGAATACTTATGAGAGGGATGTAGGAGGATGCAGACTCAGAGAAAGCAGCAGTGTAAAGATGAAGCAGAGATTGAAATGATGCAGTCTGAAGACGGAAGAGTCCACAAGCCAAGGAATGCAGGAGGCTACTAGGTGCTGAAGAAGACAACTTCATGGATTCTCCCCTCAGAGCCTTGGGAAGAAATAAGCTCTGATGACACCTTGGCTTTAGCCCAGTGAGACTGATTTCATAATTCTGGCTACCAGAAATGTAAAAGAATAAATGTGTGTTTTTTTAAGTCACTGAGTTTGTAGTAATTTGTTACAGCAGCCATAGCAGCCATAGGAAAGAAAAGTCTTCCTTTCATCTACCATTTGCATCTTGCCCTCACCTCACGTAGTATTTATTTTAAAACGAATTCATCGAGGTAAAATTTACACATCATAAAATTGACCATTTTAAGTGTATAATCCGATGAGCTTTGGTAACTTTATCAGATACCATAAACCATTACCATAAACCACTTTTAGACTATTCTCACCACCCCAGTAAAATCCTCCATGTTTATTGACAATGAGTCCCTATTTGCAACCTCAACTCCAGACAATCAATAATCTACTTTCTGCTCCTATGGATTTGCCTTTTCTGAATATTTCACATAAATGGAATCATACAACATGTGGTCCTTTGTGTCTGGCTTCTTTTACTTACCATAATGTGTTTGACGTTCATTCATGTCATTGTACGTATCAGTACTTGGTTCCTTTTCATTGCTGAATATGTTCTGTGTGGGATATTCCATTGTATAGATATGCTACATTTTGTTTATCCACTTAATAGTTGATGATCATTTGGGTTTTCTCACACAGTACTTCAATATCCATTTATTCCTACAGGCTTTTATACCCACTTCTTTATGGCATGCTACATGTTATCTTACAGTTGTGAACAAAGACAGAAGTACATTTGATTCACCTTTCTATGCTGAAGCCTACAGCTATATCTGGAAAATTGTAGGTATTTAATGAGCCTCCGTAGCAACTGTGTGCTGCTTACATGACCCTGCCTGTTAGTGCTGCTACAGTCTCAGGAATCGTGGTCCATCTGGCCTCTACACAGGCAGCATTTCTGTTCCCAGCATTGCCTTTCTCCATCTACCTTCCATTTCTTCATGCTGGGCTTACTATTGTCAGGTTGTCTAAACCATAGGTTGCTCAAAACTTCCTTGTATATTTTCTTAGGGCAAAGGGCAATGTACTTTGGAAAGTTAAGGTCTAGATAAGGGTTTTGAAGGAAAATCTTTTATTTACATAAAAAAGTTAGGTGTCAGCCGGACGTGGTGGCTCACGCCTGTAATCCCAGCACTTTGGGAGGCCGAGGCGGACGGATCACGAGGTCAGGAGATCGAGACCATCCCAGCTCACACAGTGAAATTCCGTCTGTATTAAAAATACAAAAGATTAGCCAGGCGTGGCTGTGGGCTGGTGTAGTCCCAGCTACTTGGGAGGCTGAGGCAGGAGAATGGCGTGAACCCGGGAGGCGGAGCTTGCAGTGAGCCGAGATCACGCCACTGCACTCCAGCCTGGGCAACAGAGCGAGACTCCGTCCAAAAAAAAAGTTAGGTGTCTTTGTCGTGTCCTTTCTCTAGGCCATGTTATAGATCTAACTAAAGAATATTAACAGTCAAAACATAAAACTAAATGCAAACCTTTCAGTCTCAAGAGCTCTAAGCATTTAAGAAGAGAAAAAAAATAAACCTTTGTGAGTTAAAGTTAAATCCTTTAGATGTTTCCAGTGTTCAACTTTGAATTCCAATAATCAGCACAGAATATTGGTGTATGATTCCTATAAGTCTTCGATGAATACTTCTTTTTAAGAATTTAGTTTATCTTTCACAGCATTTTAGTAATCACTCATGCTGCTATGAAAAGTGGATAATGGCCCACAATACATTCTGAAATAAAAAAGAATGCAAGGGGAAATAAAGCGAGAAAACCTACAACACGAAGGTATTATCAATTCAGGCTCAATCAGGCTTCTCAGGTGGAATCAGTCTTAATTCAAAGGGCCCTCTCCTCAGAGATGGAGGCAAGTGATACTTTTCTCTGTGGCCTTTCAGAGCTTTTCATTTCACACAATCATAGCATACGCCAAGTATGAAAGCTGTGCTTTCGGAAATATGTAACAGGACATTGAAATGAGAAAAAGGAAAGAGGCAAAAAGACATTTTATTGAAAAGTATATAGTAGAGCTTAGCTTAAAATTGGACACTTGCCTTTGATGGGTCTAGCTTTTAAAATAGGAAATTGATTTTCGGTTAACCAACTAAAAGAGAAATGCACAGCTACACTCTCGCTCTTAATTCTGCAGGCAGCCCTTCCTTCCTAACCGACTTTCCTTGTAAAGGCATTTGAATACTTGGCAAATAAAAAGTGCATAGGGTTTAGGCGTGCTGTGTCCTGAGCGGTTCAGTCTAAATGTACGTTGCTGTGCCTTCTGTTTTCCACAGGACTGAAAAAAAAATCACTTCCATAAAGGTAGGATGCATTTCAGAGGAAATCATGTGTGCAGGCCCAGGCAGCTCTTTGAAATGTGACAACATGTAATAAGTGAATTACACTCTAGTGTATAAAATGTGGCATGTGAATTAATTACTGATGCTAACTTGATTTACATTAAATTGCCAGTGATTTGTCATTTTAAATTATCAATGAAAAAATTATTTTGGTTTATCACCCATTTCAAAAGAGGAACTTTAAGTAGGCAAGACAGTGCTGTGGAGTGGAGATACTCTAGAGATTTGTGCTTGTTTTCCTTATTCTGCTACTATCATCTCTTTGAACACAGGGACAATGTGTTTCTTCTTAATTTCCCCGGTTTCTAGCATAGTGCCTAACATATACTAGACTCTCAAAAAATACTTTGAATGAGTGATTGAATGAAAACTACCTGATAGCTGATATTTCATTTCACAAGGATGTTTCTAAATCTTTAAAACTAAAATCAAATCCAACAATGCTGATTATATACACACTAAATTGCCATAGATCCCCAATAATCATAAAATATGAAAATGAGATGTCAGTTAAATCAACCTTCTAATTCCTGATGCAGCATTCAAATAAATGGTTATCCTATCTCTGCTTAAACCCTGTAAGTTATAGGAGATACGCCACTTCGTGAGGAAGCCCACAGCATATTTGTGTAGCTTCCTTTCTTAAAAATATCTCACCTTGTATTGTGCTCAAATATAGCTGCCTACCACCTACTACCATTCTTCCCTCTGAGATAATATACGTAACACGATGTGAGATGCAACTATTTCTGTTGTATTGGAGTTTTAACAAAGACTCCAACAGCTGAAAATAAAATAGTTGGTGCAAGGGACATTTATACACTAATGTAAGATGATGTAGCATGTTATATTAGGATATAAGTGTGGCATTCAGGACATGCAATGGAGTTGGCTCCGAACTAGTTCTTTCCACTTTGGTCTATCATCTGTGGCCCAGCTATTCAAGCAAATGCTAATAGGGTTCAAGAGGCACTATCCCCAAACATAGCTCATTGGCATTTCAAAAAATAGCAGAAACAAGAATGTCACTCTGAGTTTCCCTGTTTTCCCCGGAAGTAGATCATAAGACCTGGAAATGAATTGCTGATTTTCTCCTGAACTGGGTCATAAGACCTTCAGGTGAGAGGTGCTTACTCTATACCCAGAGGAAAGAAACAAATTTACCTTTGAAGAAACAGGGACACAGAGAAGAATCTGAACAAACAGGCCTTGCTAAGTTTCCTCCAGTCTAGTACTATTAGATCATACCCCATTTGTCTAATCATACACTCTGCAACTGTCCACTTCATCAAACTTAGGCTTAAAATACACACGTTTCTCTGTTTCATGGGATCTTTATTTCTGAAAGCTGTCATCTCACATAAAACTGATTTTAAATAAATTGTATGCTTTCCTCTTGTTAATCTGTCTTTTGTTATAGGGGCCTTAGCCATGAACATAAGATGGGAAGAAGGTATGTCTCCTTCCCTACAGAGAAAATGTGTTGGCGGAGGCTGAAGAGATTGCAGAGTGAGAATTCTTTTACTTCAAGTTTTCAGAAACCTGTGGTTGTTCTTACCTTCTTGCTATTTCAAGTCAAGTAAGTGGAGGCCTCAAAAGAGCCAAATAGCTTTATATGCATTTCCCGGAGTCTGAAAGACAGAGAACCTGGCATTTAACTTTTGTCTGAAAGCTTAAAGCTAGGAAGCGATGACTAAAACACCCTCGTCTGGAAATAAAACAGAAAAAAGGGCTTGCATTGAAAATGGAATGAAAAGTCTGAATATTACATTGGTTTCCACCAAGCCAGATGTGGCCATCGCAGAGAAGAGTTCTGTTGTTTCTTGAGAGGGACTCTTCCCTAGAAGAATAACTAGAAATTAGAATGACTCTGCAAGAAAGGTAAGCTCCTGGAAACCAAGAGTTGGAGAAATTACACAAGGCTAGTTGGAGGTGGCAACACCCTCATCACAGGATGGAAAATGGAAACACACCATGCCATGAGGCACCATAGCAGCTTCTAACACTTATCAATCAAGTGTACCTCTCCTTCTCCTTTATCTCCCAGTGGGACCCAAAGCATCACCTACTAAATACAACGGGAGAAGAAGCAGAAAATAGAGGTAAAATTGACCATATCCCCTTCTCCTCCTGCAGATTTCTGAGTTAAAATAAGGCCTGATCTTGGGAAAATAAGTTTTAACCTGAATGATATTTAGGGACTTCATGTTGCCTGAAACAAGATTTTATTACCAGGAAAAACAAAAACAAAAAATTCTGCATGCATTGCCTGACTGTCACTGGGAAAGTGATGAGCCTTGCCCAAGATTACAGACAGATTTAGAAAAAACAAATTGAAAAACTAGATTTAAAATGGTAGCAGTGGAAGGGAATCAAGTTGTTTCCTGCTAATATGCCAGTAAACGAATTAACTCACAAATAGGTTTACACATAGAATATAAAATTCTTCTTCTATATAGCCATTCTTCTAATATTTATTTGCATGTAAGTCTCTTACTATATCTGCATCTTTATTTCTATTTGTGGGTTAGGTGACTTGATGAGGGATGAATTTAATTGATGACATTTTAAGACAAGATGTGGAAGACTTTAAAGTAGGCAAACAAGATTGCAGCACTTCCTTTTTAATAGAATGCTGGGCATTGTCTAGAAAACAACATACGAATTTTCTGATTCTATAGTGATCTTTGCCTTTGATTATTTCACTTGGTTAATTTGTAACTCTGTAGAGATGAAAGTTAACTAGTAGAAAGCTGATGGTAATGCAAATATTTCCTGCTATGTCTTTGCAAATGATTCCTGTTCATAGAAATGCAAAATACTTTTTACAAGTAGACAATAAAAATTTCTGTTAATCAAATCCTCATTTGAGCGGTTTAAAACATCTTACCAATGCCCTCATTAATTGGTGAGTTATATGAATATTTACATGTTTACATGTTAATGTTACATATTTATTTTATATTTGTGTGAGAAGGATGACCTAACTCACTTTTTAAAATTTTCTCTTTTAGGAAAAGGCAGAGAGAGCTGGTAAAAGGTATTAATCACTCAGAGCTTTGGATTTTCTGAAAGATAACCAAAGTAATAAAGGCTATCTCGTTGGCATCTGAGTGGAGAAACAATGTTGATAAGTGATTCACCAAATGAGGTACTCAAGGACAGTTACACTGAGCCAGAGTGTATATTCAGGAAGTGGGGAGTAACCACTACTAGATGTACAAGAGTCGGCAGCATAGAGCAAGCTTTGTGGGATCTGGTAAATGTTATGAGAGAAAACCCATTTGCTCCTGACTGGTTCTCGCTGTGGTATGAGGGTCAGGAAAGCTGACTGAATTCAGAGGCAAAGGATTGGACAGATAGGCCTGACTGAAACCTTGGGTATAGCAGAAGGTTTCAGAGGCATTCAAACCAGAGTGACTCTATCTTGAATAGGGGATGGGTAAAATGAGGCTGAGACCTGTTGGGCTGCATTCCCAGAAGGGTAGGCATCCTTAGTCACAGGATGAGATAGGAGGTCAACACAAGATACAGGTCGCAAAGAACCTACTGATAAAACAGGATGTGGTAAAGAAGCCAGCCCAAACCTGCCAAATCTAAGATGGTGATGAAAGTGACCTCTGATTGTTCTCACTGCTCATGATATGCTAACTATAAAGCATTAACATGCTAAAAGACACTCCCACCAGCTCCATAACAGTTTATAAATGCCATGGCAATGTCCAGGAGTTACCCTATATCTAAAAAGGGAGAACCCTCAATTCTGATAATCATCTGCCATTCTCCCTGAAAAACTCATGAATAATCCAATCTTTATTTATTATATAATCAAGAAATACCCATAAAAATAGCTAAGCCGGGGCCTTTGGGGCTGCTTTTCCATGGAGTAGTCATTTTTTAATTATTTTACTTTTTTAGTAAACTTGTTTTCACTTTACTCTGTGGATTTGCCTCAAATTCTTTCTTGCACGGGATCTAAGAACCCTCTCTTGGGGTCTGGATTGAGACCCCTTTCTGGTAACAAAGGTATGTCTTACTTATTTTTGTAGCCTCAATTTTTATCTCTTAGAACTTTATATATGCTGAACACTTGAAACATATATGTCAGACTGTTTCTTCCAAGTCTTCTTTTGTGTGAAACTAGAGAGTAGAACATCTATTATTCTAACATTTCCCATTTCATATGATAAACCACAATAGCAATGAACACCCACAAGTAAAGATTTATTTCCTAATCATTTTCCCTAACACTGCAAATTCCTCAAATATTTGTTTCCCAAGTTATTGCAGGCAACATTATGTTCTGTCTTTGCATTACATAGATCATTATCTTTCATTTGGGTCTCATTCCTGTTCACTGAGCCACTGGTATGTATTTTAGTATTTGTCATGGCAGCACACTATTTCTCATGGTACTGATTTCTATATTCATCAGGAGGCACTAGGTCATAAGTAGTAATGAACAGCTTCAAAATCCTCAAACATTGTTATATCTAATTTACACTAATTTATCTATGTGCGTAAGTAAGCCTCTAGAGCAACTGACCTCAATATGGATTACCAATTTATGCTTCTTCAATCTTGTAGCTCTGCCATCTTAACGTGAGGCTTTCTTGAAATGATTCCAGTAAGGAATGGTAAATCTGGATAATTCTGCACTGCTAATTCAGCAGCAAGTCTCAAGAGTGATTTTGGTAATTTCCTTTAACAGCTCATTGTCTCAACTAGGCATATGCTCCACTTAGCTGAGGTTTGCTAGGACCTATGTGTTCAGAATATGGTTTTTGGAATGTGCTTAGATCTCTGAGTAGGGAGCACTACCTATCTCCAAATGGTATTTCAGAAGCTCAAGAGAGGGTCCTACAAAACTTGTGATCAAGGCCTGAGATGGGGCTGCCATCTAGCCTTCTCGAGTAAAACTGGGAGGAAAATTGAAGCTGGTCAGGGCAGCACCAAAATAAGCTGGTGGTTGGAGCCAATAGCCAATGGGTGGAGCCTGACTGACAGGAACAATAAGCAAAATCAATCAATCAATCAATCAAATAAATAAATATCTCCCCACCACCATCACTTCAATCTTTGAATGCTCTTCTAACCTAAAAGCCAGTTGGCCAGGGTGTCTGGTATGCATAGCTGGCAAGACTCTAGTCTTGTTTTTATAGAGTCAATAAAGGTGAATTTGAATTTGAAAGAAGGTAATAAATAAGTAAACCAGCATAGTCCACCCCTTTGGCTGCTGAGCAAACTTACATATCATCCTACACATATTTTACTCTGTAGGAAACAAAATAACGATGACTTTCTCTACCTAGTAAGATGTCTTTATTTGGGCAAATGGAGAGGTTCTCATTTTCTTTGTAAATGAGATAAGAACAAAGACACCATGCAGTCAGTTTCTTTTTTAGCTCAGTCCCCAAGTTACTTGAATATCCTTTAACCCAAAACTAAATTATAAAGATAACTATCACCAATGGACTATTCTTATATAAAATAAAGCAAAATGCTGAAAAGGGAAAATTGGTATATTATATATCAATCAACAAGTCATTCTTCACAATTTCTGCAACTGTGATAAGTATATGTGTGTTGTTACCAAAATCTTCATATATGCATTGTTTCTGTAGCTAAGAATAATGCTGTAGTTTCATTTTGTTTTTACTTTACTTTTTTAAAAACTATTAATTGCACTTTTTCTTGTACCTCTAGTTGTCTTGCTTCCCTCACTTAGTGGAATGACCCAAACCATTTCTAAAGTGTCTAATCATTCTGTGGATTTGTTTTTATCGAATCACTGCAGTTTTCCCTTAACTTTTGGTATTGGAATATGGAAATACTGAGAGATATTTGAGAGAATCCCCTGGGTTCTAGATCCAGATTTCACTGCTCACATACTGTAGTACCAACTCAATTTCCTCTTGATAAGCTGGATCTATCCTCCAGCCAATGTCGCAACACCTACTAGAGCAGTGATACAAGAAACCCAGAATTATCAGGTGTTAATCTCATTTTTTAACTCAAAGGAACTATTGTTCTATCATTTGCTGGCAGGATTCCACCCTTAAGAATTAAGGGAGTCTAGCCAATTGAGTTTAAACTTTCAATAAAAGATAATAAAATTCACAAGTGGATTTTTAAGTATAAGAGAGAGAAGCCACTCCTACTTCTACCCTTGGTTCCTTTATTACGGTTGTAAGGAAAATAGTATCATATGTTAATTACTTGTCTAAAGCATGCGACTCATCCTCTATGACACTAACATTTCAGAGTCTTTAATTCCTACTAATGTTATATCTGAATCTGAGTCTTCAGTAGACCATTTCACTCTTGTGTCAGATCAGCTACTTCTCGATAATGAGACACACAGTAATAACAGTGGATTCCTTGGGCATGAGCCCACTGTCCTGTTTCTGTGTGGATCTGAGTTTCCAGGTCAGAAGCAATGTTGTAAGAGACGTCATGGTAGTGAGCAAAATGTTCTGTAAATCTACGAGCTGGCAAAACACTGTGGGCAAGGAAGATGAATGCATATCTAGAATACATGTCTATTCTAGTAAGAAAGATAAGTTGTTGCTACCTCCATGATGAAAGAATCCGGCAAGCAATATGCTTCTAGGTGGCTAGTGTGGGGAACAGTGACATCTGGGAGACCTCAGTGTTGATCTCTGTTGTGGTCAAGACAGGCATTCACTTGAGTCAGTAGCCAGATTAACCTTGGTGAGGACAAGTCAATGTTTCTGACTCCTTTATATCCTTGCTTTTTCACTTAATGATATAGTGTAAATATTATTCAATATATTGACTCTATGAAAACAAAATCATTATTATTATTTTTTTGAGACGGAGTCTCACTCTGTTGCCCAGGCTGGAGTGCAGTGGAGTCACCTCTGCTCACTGCAACCTCTGCCTCCCGGGTTCAGGCAATTGTCCTGTCTCAGTCTCCCGAGTAGCTGGGACTACAGGCACCCGCCACCACGCCAGGTTAATTTTTTTGTATTTTAGTAGAGATGGAGTTTCATGCTGTTCTGTTGCCCAGGCTGGTCGTGAACTCCTGAGCTCAGGCAATCTGCCCACCTCAGTCTCCCAAAGTGGTGGGATTACAGGCATGAGCCACTGCGCCTGGCCAAAAATATTTTTAATGAACATTTAACTTGTTTTCTGCTCAATTTTTTAAATAGCATCCTTTCTGTATTAGCAAAAGGTAACATCTGTTTGAGTAAGTTGTGAACCTGAGTCCCAATCAAATGAATTTTTTTCTGAGTTAAATACAAAGCAATTAATCTCTTTTATGGTTTGGGTTTCTAGAAAAATAATAGTGCTGTTAGTCTTAATTATTGGATGTTGTGTGCCTTTATTGCTTGCAATTTTATTCACTTGTATTGAATTGGGCTTGCAGTTTTTATTCTGTGTTGCCCCTTTCATTAAAAACACTATGACTAAGGTTTAACTAAAGTAACTTCAGGCTGCACCAGGCAACGTTGAATTGACTTTGCACAGCTTGACTTCTTCAAGTCTTTGGATAATTAGCTATGAACAGCTAGTTCCTGGGGCTTGTGGTCCATCAGGATATTTTTAAAGGTGCTTATGTGTCAAAGGAAAACACCACGGGGTATAACCCATGCATTGCCTTCTACCATTTTGTGTTTCCCCAGATTTGGAAATAAACTCCCAATCCGTCTTCTATAGAAATACTTCCTAAAGAAACTTCTGCTCCCCATGGCATTTTGTGTACCTTACATTGTAACTAATTTTTTCATATATAGCTATAGGTTATGTTTTCTTTTATTGTTGCTGTTGTTATATTTATTTTGCTCTTCCTATCACTCCCTTAAATTCTTCAGTTAGCCGTTTGTTTCTATGTTGTGAGCTCTCAAGTTGAGGGTTTTGGTTAAGTAAAAATGGTATTGGAGCAAAGACCACTGACTTCAAAATTACATTTACAATGGAGATCCTCATTTACATCATATCAAATGACTAAATATTTCCAAAAAGACTTAAATCTTTAATAACAGACTAACATATGTTAGCGTTTTTGTATATTGGAGGTTATAATTATTGAAGAGGAACCCTCCAGAAATGTATCACAGCAGACTTATAACTATCTATTCATGTAATTAACAGGCTTGGTGTTGTCACTGATAGTTGAACTTTATATTTGTCTTCTTATTCTCTGTCCTCCTCCATGCCTTGCCCAAATTGTTTTACATGGTAGGCCTTCATCTAACATTTGTCGAATATACAGTAACTTATTACATGTTTCAAAAGTTCTACTGAATTAAAAAATGATTATATTGACAGACTTCACATTCTTCTCAACTGATTTTCTAATCTGTTGAACAAACAAATAAGCAAAGCCTCCTTTGACAGCATTGCTTTCTACATCAGAATTGTGTAAAGGAATGAGACATTATCATGACTATTCCAAGAAAAGAGTATATCAAGAAAGAAAGAATGCATACTATCTGGTGTCGATTTGATAACAAGAAAATTTTAATCAAAGAAAAATGTCCAGATTTTGAACTAATATCTTCGGGGTATTTGCCAACATCATGTTAATATGTTAATAGTAGGGTTGGCTAGCAAATGTAACAAAGAGAAGACTTAGAATAACAAGTATTGCAGGTTTCCATCTTACAGCATATGATCACCATGGCACCTACTCTTGCAATCTCATCCCTCTCCAACTGCCTGTAGTTATTTGACATGGAATTGGAAATCAGACAAAAGGCTTTCTGATAACAGAACATATACATTAAATATACTATGAATTTTGTTATTGATTATTAAGTGAGAATTTTATCATACACTGTTATACTTTCTTTTGCTATTTTATTTTACTAATAAATTATATGCTGATTAAATACACTGAAGTTGATTTATATGTCTTTTAGTTGCTTCCTGCATTAGTTCATTTTCACACTGTTGTAAAGAACTACCTGAGACTGGGTGATTTATGAAGGAAAGAGGTTTAATTGAATTACAGTACTGCATGACTGGCGAGGCCTCAGGAAACTTACAATCATGGTGGAAAGTGAGGGAGAAGCAGGTACCTCCTTCACAAGTGGCAGTAGAGAGAAAGAGAGCAGGGAAAATTGCCACTTTTAAACCATTAGATCTCCTGAGAACTCCCTTGCTGTCATGAGAACTGCATGGGAAAATGCACCCCCATGGTCCAATCACCTCCCACCAGGTCCTTCCCTTGACACGTGGGGATTACAATTTGAGATGAGATTTGGGTGGAAACACAGAATCAAACCATATCATTCCATCCCTTACCCCTCCCAAATCTCATGCCCTTTTCACATTTCAAAACCAATCATGCCAGCCAGGTGTGGTGGCTCACACTTGTAATCCCAGCACTTTGGGAGGTGGAGGTGGGCAGATCATGAGGTCAAGAGATTGAGACCATGCTGGCCAACATGGTGAAACCTGTCTCTACTAAAAATACAAAAAATTATGGTGGTGTGCCTGAAGTCCTAGCTACTCAAGAGACTGAGGCAGGAGAATTGCTTGAACCCAGGAGGTGGAGGTTGTAGTGAGCCGAGATCATGCCACTGCACTCCAGCCTGGTGACAGAGTGAGACTCCGTCTCAAAAAAAAAAAAAAAAAAAAATCATGCCTTCCCAACAGTTCTCAAAGTCTTAACTCATTCCTTCATTCCAGCATTAACTCAAAAGTTCAAATCCAAAGTTACATCAGAGAAAAGGCAAGTCCCTTTCACTGATGAGCCTGTAAAATAGAAACAAGTTAGTTACTTTCCAGATGCAATGTGGGTACAGGAATTGGGTAAATGGTCCCACTCCAAATGGAAAAAATTGACCAAAACAAGGGACCACAGGCACCATGCAAGTCCAAAATCCAACAGGGTAATCACTAAATCTTAAAGCTCCTTTGACTCCATGTCTCACATACAGAGCATGCCGATATAAGGGGTGGACTCCCATGGACATGGTCAGCTCTGCCTCTGTGGCCTCTGCAGGGTACAGCCCCCATGGTTCATTTCACCAGCTGGCATTGAGTGTTTGTGGCTTTTCCAGGCACATGGTGCAAGCTGTCAGTGGATCTACCTTTCCGGGCTTTGGAAGACAGTGCCTCTCTTCTCACAGCTTCACTAGGCAGTGTCCCAGTGGGGACTGTGTGTGGGGTCTCCAACCCCACATTTCCCCTTTGCATGGCCCTAGCAGAGGTTCTCAATGAGAGCTCCACCCATGCAGCAGACATCTGCCTGGACATCAAGGAGTTTCCATACATCCTGTGAAACTTAGGTGGAGGTGCCTGAAGCTCAACTCTTGTCTTCTGCACACCTGCAGGCCCAACAATATGTGAAAGCCACCAATGTTTGGGGCTTGCATCCTCTGAAGCAATGGCCTGAGCTATACCATGGCCCCTTTTAACCAAAGCTGGAGCTAGAGTGGCTGGGATGTAGGGCACTAAATTCTGAGGTTACACAGAGCAGCATGGCCCTGGGCCCTGGCTCATGGAACCATTTTTACCTCCTAGGCCTGCAGGCTTGTGATGGGAGGGGCTGCCATGAAGATCCCAGAAATGCCCTGGAGACATTTTCCCCATTGTCTTGGTGATTAACATTTGGCTCCTTCTTACTTATGCAAATTTCTGCAGCAGAAAAAAATAGATTTTTCTTTCCTACCTCATGGTCAGGCTGCAAATTTTCCAAACTTTTATGTTGTGCTTCCCTTTCAAATAAAAGTTTCATTTTCAGGTGATCTCTTTGTGAATGCATAAGATTGAATGCTTTCAGAGTCAGTCATATCACCTTTTGAACACTTTGCTGCTCAGAAATTTCTTCCACCAGATACCTTAAGTCATCTCTCTCAAGTTCAAGGTTCACAGATCTCTGGCACAGGGGCAAAATGCAGCCAGTCTCTTTGCTAAAGCATAGTTAGAGTGACTTTTGCTTCAGTTCTCAATAAGTTTCTCATCTCCATCTGAGACCATCTCAGCCTGGACTTTATTGTCCATATCACTATCAGCATTTTGGTCAAAACCATTCAAGAAGTCTCTAGGAAGTTCAAAACTTGCCCTAATTTTCCTGCCTTCTTCTGAGTCCTCCAAACTCTTCCAATATCTCCCTGTTACCCAGTTCCAAAGCTGCTTCCACATTTTCAGATCATCTTCATGAAATTACCCCATTCTGCCAGTACCAATTTTCTGTATTAGTCCATTTTCCCACTGCTAAAAAGAACTCCTTGAGATTGGGTAATTTATGAAATTAAGCGATTTAATTGACTGACAATTCTGCATGACTGTGGAGGCCTCAGGAAATTTACAATCATGGTAGAAGGTGAAGCTGAAGCAAGCACCTTCTTCACAAGGCAGCAAGAGAAAAGAGATTAGGAAAAACTGCCACTTTTAAACCATTAGATCTTGTGAGAGCTCCCTCACGATCACAATAACAGCATGGGGGAATCTGCTCCCATGATCCAATCACTCCCCACCAGGTCCCTCCCTTGATGTGGGGGGATTACAATGTGAGATGAGATTTGGGTGGGGACACAGAGCCAAACCATATCACTTCCTTTGTCCTATTTCCAATTTCTGAGTTGTTACAAGCTTGGTTAAATTGTTGAGGGGGGAAAAAGATAGTTTATTTTCTCTGGTCTAAGGGCTCCTTGAGGAAAGATGTTGTGTTTTATTTATTTTTGTATCTCCAGGGTCTATCTAAGGCCTCGTGCATATTAGTGGCTCAATGCACAATCTTAAAATGAAAAGAAAAATAAACAATTGTATGACTGGATGTATATATGGAGTAACAAATATGTCTAGATTAGTACTATTAAGGATTATCTAAGACAGTCATTAAAATAAATCCTGGTAGTGACAATTAGAGGGGTTAGCCTTGTAGGACTGCATAAACTTGAATTTGGAATCCTCTCTGCTATTAGCTTTGAATAAAGTCAGTTGATGGGCTGTATTTGTGTAACTATGTGGTTATAATCTCAGTCTAGAGTGGAAAGGACTTAGGTTTTTGTCTTAAACAAAGGGAAAACAGACTGGATATAAGATGACTAGAGAAAGACATAGCCATAGATACACTGAAATTGTGGGGCAGGCTAAGAGCTCTCCTTTCTATGCATAAAGTCTTGTACTTGTGCAGCTCTGGATAAGTTATAGGAAAGAGAAGTGAGGCTTTATAATCAACATTGGCTGCCATAATATTGAGCTGGTGGCTTTAGTGCTATCATTTGGACTTTTGTTCCTAAATCACAAATATTTCTTCAGCATGTGAGTGATGGTATCACAGGTGAATGGCTACAAATGAATGTCTTGGTCACACTGATGGTAGTGACAGGAGTCTCTGATACTTTGCATCATGTTTTAAGACAATACGCTCACCTTTTCAAATGCCTAAGAAATTCTGATATCTTGTTACCTTTGACCAGCTGACCATGTTATGAAGACTAATACAATCAGTGGTTTTGGCTGCTTACTCGTACTGGGTAGCATTCTCAGAGTCACCCTAGGATTTGGAAGATCTACAACTACCATTCTCACTTCTGGTATGCCTAAATGCAGGCACTGAATTCTTTATGTTGAAGATATTATACCAGTGGGCAGTACTATAAAACACCTATGACAACAATTTCAGGATGTACCACCTATGCTCAGATTTTCCTCATTTGCTTTTCTTCTATTTATACAGAGTTGTAATTCCCAACAAGCAGCACTGGCCTCCCACATTATTTATTGTTTCAATATAGGGGACAATTACATATAATTAGCTGGATGACACTACTCATTTGCTGGTGGAATTTGCTATGAATGCATTTGCTCCTTCTGGGAGTTGCTTTCTATTTCCTGAACCACTGCTCTTCTGCTGTTTAGAGAGACTTACCTTTTTTTGCCCTTATTTATTGCTTCATTGGTCCAAGGCAGAAAGAAAGCGTATGAAAATCAGTATGCAGCAGCCTGTGAATAACTATCACAGGAAGCAGGGAAATTGCTGCATACCAAGTAGAAACCACATAAAGAGGCACAGGGTCAGTTTGCAACAACCACACATTCATTTGTGAGTGAAGAAATCCAGGGAAATTTGTCAGTGCCTTGTAATATTTTATGAAAATCATTACTTGATGGCATGGAAGATATAAAAATCATGTAGAATCTTATTTCTCTATCATAATGTGTTCCACATAATTTGACTCATCAGCTGGCTGAAGGTTACCATCTTGTAATAAAACTTGAAATAATTAGCATTTTCTAAAACATATTTTCTAAGCTCTATTGGTCTTTCTCTTGCTTTCTTAAACAGAATTTACAGAATATGTTGGAAACTATCGAGAAATTCTCCAGAACAAGAACTTAAGCTAGACTCTGCTCAGAGGAAAGACTCTTTCTTCTACTGAATCTTAAGGAGATGAGATAGGTATCCAGTATTCCTGAAGTCCCGTTGGTGTGGCCGGCCCTGTGTACATGCAAAGCTCTTTAATAAGTTGGGTAGAACACGCCTTAGTGATCTGTTGTTTACAGTGGTCTGCTTTAGGCCACAGCAGCCTGTCTTGCCATTCTGCATGTGCAAGTCTGCATACTCATTCTTGTTGAGGTCTCCCACAGGGGCTTATCTTGATCTCCTACTTGGCTTCCTTCCATGCCAGATTTTTACCTTCTTAGTTTCCCTTATTCATAGCTCCTTTAAACTGTGATCGTATGTACCCCCTGTCTCCTGGGCTAACTTCCTGACTTTGACACAGTAATCTTACCTTAACCTCTCCATGGATTGTATCTCTCATATATTTTAGAGGAGATTATCCCAAATGCTTATAGTTAGTTATAACAATTTACTATTTGTTCATTTTTCACATTGGCAACCAGAAAATTATAAGAAGATCAGAAATCCTTTCTTCTTCATTCAATTGAGGATATTACAATCTCCTTTCCTCCTTTAGGGCATTGAATGTTATTTAACCGTTCCTAAGGATTATAGAATATGATGTATGGGGAAGTTAGAAAGAGTTATAGAAATTATATAACTGAACACTCCCATTTTACTCATAGAAAAATGGAACCCAGAGAACCAAAGCAATGGACCCAAAGACACAAGAAACTACTGGAACTGGAACCCATGCTTCCTAATTTTGGCTATTGCTTTTTCCAAATTGATTTTTTAAGCCTTGTCTCCTAATTTCTGGTATAGAATATATTTCCAGTTCCTGCTTCTATATTCTTCCTCTCTCTTTTGTGACTTTTCTTCTGAGCCTTAATATCCTGAGCCATGGTTACCTTCCAAGAATTAAAATAGAGAGTCATTATCTACTTTGATAGTACTTATATACTCACATATCTGAGACCCACAAGCCAAATCTCTATTATACAGGTTTTTGTGTTAAAAAGTTCTAAATATGGTTTTCCATCTTTACTGGCTTTGTTAGTCCCCTTTCTTTAGTTAACCATTAGAACTTTCTTACTTAAATGCCTCATAATTTATACATGAAGTGATATAAGATTATGCATTCTACAACCAAAACTGAATTTCCCAATATTTTTCATTGCAATCTATGTATTCCAAATTCCTACACAGATTACAGGTTTAATAATTATCCAAAAATAATAATGGAGATACTGTTTGTATCTGAACTTCTTTCATTGCAGCTATCTAGGTGATTCTATAGGAAATAAAAACAATAATAAATTAATTGGTGTATGTGACTCTTCTAGTGCATAGAGCTTATACCTGCTATGTTAGATTAAATTTTGTTGGCAAATTATACTATCCACAGTGTAGAAAAAGAACAGACTCAATTTCACTAAGCATTTCACTGGTATTAGTTCTGTTTCTATAAGGCCAGTTGGCTAGACATACTTTCTAAAGATATCAAAAACATTTTCTACTAATTAGCCTCCCCATATTTTCCCAATATGAACAAGAAACTAAAAACTATTCAATACATATTTGATGACCCTCTGAGACTACAGAGTAAAAGAGACTAGTTCAAATCCCAGCTCTGCCTAGTTCTATAACCTCAAAAATGTATTTAATGTTTTTATGACTTTCCTTATTCATAAAATGTGAACAATAATAATACCCAATTTATTGTGGGAATTAATCGAGGGGGGACACCTAAAGCCTACAGCACAGTTCTTACTTGCAAGATGAAAAATAGAAGCTTTTTATTTGCTTAAATATTGTGAAAATCGTAGGATTCAAAATAGAGTCACTTGGGTTAATTCCTGACAAATGGAGCCAGGGAAGGCCATGAAAGGAAGTGCTCTCACTCAGGATTTGCCTGATAACAGCAACTATCACAGAAATTTTTGCAAACCACAACTTACTACATGAGTCACACAAGGACAAGTAGTGGCACAAGGACAGCTAGCCAGTTATACAAGAACACTTGCGTGTTTCAAAAACTCTCGCAAACCCTACTCAAAGCTAGAAAGACTTAACCATGACTTTAAGATTCCATGTCTTATCTAGCAACTACTGACACTCACCAATCAGAACTCACCAGCTCTTATAAGATGCTGCCAGTGCCAGTAAGCTTTCTCTGAAAACAACGTGCCTAACTGGTCTTTCCTGAATAAATTCTAACCTTTTTCTTTGTTCTACAGACATATCAGAGATCACCCTGGTCTGTACGTGTGTCCTGAGTTGCTATCCCACTTCTTGTATATTACTTGCAAACACAACCTTTTTGCTGAGAGATTCATCTCTTTATGTGGAAAATATTATACTTCTCTAAGTAACACATAGCAGATAATACTTAACAAATAATAAGGCATTGATTCAATTTGATGTCATAAAATACAAAAAGAGTGTTTAAAGCACCATGAGAATGAAAACACAAAAACTGGCATAGATCTTATCTTTAAGGAATTTAAAAGCAAAAATATTTAAAAATATTTTTTAATGCTTTCCTTTTTTAATACACTCTAGAAACACTCGGTGTTTATTATTTTGGATTCAGTCTCTCACTGGGACAATATTATTTTTCATCATTCACTTATTCCCGTTCCCATTCCTCTCCCAATTCACGGCCACTTGGCACCATCACAAAATCATTTCTCATAGAGAGTGTTTAATTTAATTTTATTTTATGAGCACAGTCTGCACACCTTTCCCTTAGCCAGAAGTCTTACTCTTACGTCTGTCATGGGGAAGTAGGAAGCGATATGGATGGCACAGGATATAACTTCACTTCTATTAACACAATTTGAATTTTCAGTACTCTTCACGGGTAAGCACACACAGTTCTTTAGCTCTGGTTGTTAAGAACAGCCCTTTACCTGAAGCCAGAGCACAGGAAAATATTCAATAATGCATTTCCTATGCCCCTGAATACTGGTCTGAAAACAGAAGGAAGTTAAACACTTTGTTCATTCATTTATTAAAATGAAAGTGGCCCCCTGGGGCTGCAGGAACATGGGGAGCCATTGCCAAGTTCAATTTATTTTTAGCTGTTGTCAATTGCACATGAAAAAGACCCTAGTGTGCAGTCCTGTCCTGTTGACATTTCCACTAGGTAATTTACCTTGTGCTCCACTCTCTCTGGAAAACCCTCCAGTTATTTTGTGAGATAAACAATAGATGCCTTTGCTTCAGTGAACTTTTGCTTGAGTTTAATGACCTGTGCTGACTGGATGCAGTTTCCTCACTTCTGTGAAAAAGAAAATGCTATGACTAACACCCCTTTGCTTAGAAAGTGCTTCTTCATGTTCAGTTTATTTTAGCTTTGGGGTAATTCTATGCATTTGCTTCTCAATTTTTTTTTCCCTTTCAATGCATCACAGACACCTACATTTGAAAGTTTTAGTAGAAGCCAGCATGGCCTAATGGGTGAGCTCAAAGACTACACAGTAGGGCAGTCTACATGTCAATCCTAGCTCCACCATCTGCTAGATATACGATCATGAACTAGTGACTTTCCTGACTTAACACCCAGTTTCTCTAGCCAAAAATAAGGCAAATAATTATATTCATTTTATACTTAAAATAGGAGAAATTAAATGTGATAATCTAGAGTTGCTGTAGTACCAAAGCATACTAAATACTCACTAAATATTTGCTATTGTCAAAATTACTAATAATAAATATTAGTGATTTTCATTATTAATATGAATAGTACAATGCTCTAGGTAAGAGATTCTGCCAGAATAAAAGCTAGTAACCACGTTTCTTTTTTTTTTTTGAGACAGAGTCTTGCTCTGTCACCCAGGCTGGAGTTCAGTGGCGTGATCTCGGCTCACTGCAAGCTCTGTCTCCCCATACTCACGCCATTCTCCTGCCTCAGACTCCTGAGTAGCTGGGACTACAGGTGCCCGTCACCACGCCCAGCTAATTTTTTTGTATTTTTAGTAGAGATGGGGTTTCACCGTGTTAGCTAGGATGGTCTCGATCTCCTGACCTCGTGATTCGCCCATCTCGGCCTCCCAAAGTGCTGGGATTACAGTTGTGAGCCATTGCACCCAGCCCACATTTCTTTCTAAAAAGCTTTTACTTCCTCAAAATTGAAGGGGAAAAGAGCCGGAGTTTTGGCTTGCGTGCATGTGTATATATGTAGTATGTACTTATTTTATCACTTGAGCATAACATACATCTAGAAAATCAAATCATGAGTATACACTCAATACATTATCACAAAGTAAACATATCTGTATAACCACCATCCAATTTTGCACCAACCTAATAGAAAGTTATCAGTACCTAAGAGGCCCTTCATGCTACATAATCACTAGTCCCTCTATCTCCCCTACAGGCTATTAATATCTTAACTTGTAGCACCCTATATTATATTTGCCTGGATTCAAGGTGTATATAAACTGGGATCACATATAATACACATTATATTGTTTTTGGCAATTTTTACTCACGTTATAATTGTGATTTTTTTTTTTTTTTTTCTAAGATGGAGTTTCACTCTTGTCACCAAGACTAGAGTGCAATGGTGCAATCTTGGCTCACCGCAACCTCCACCTCCTAGGTTTAAGCAATTCTCCTGCCTCAGCCTCCTGAGCAGCTGGGATTACAGGTGTACACCACCATGCCCAGCCAATTTTTGTATTTTTAATAGAGTTGGGGTCTCATCATGTTGGTCAGGCTGGTCTCAAACTCCTGACCTCAAGTGATTTGCCCGCCTCAGCCTCCCAAAGTGCTGGGATAACAGGCATGAGCCACTGTGCCCGGCCTAATTGTGAGAGTATCTGAAATTTATTGCCATCTAGTCTTCCTTTGTATCATTTTTTCATTCTGATGCTGATGGACATTTGAGTTCCTACCAGGTTTTAGTTATTTTATACAATGCCAATGAACACTCTGGCACCTACTTTTTGGTAAACATGTGGTCATACATCATTTGAGAATATGACTAAATAAAATAGGGTGTATGTTCAACCTCAGTAAACACTTTAAAACTTTTCCAAAGTGGAAGTGCCAATTTCCTGTTTCATTAGCAATATGTGGAAGTTTCCACATGCTTGTCTACACTTAGTGTTGCCAGTCGTTTTTATTTTCACCATTCCAGGAAATGTGTAAGGATATTAAACTTGGTGATTTTAAACTTCATTTTCCTCATAACTAAGTTAAATATCTTTTGGTATTAACTGGATGAGTATCTTGTTTTCTGGATCTGTTGTTTTAGTGTTTTGCCCTTTCTTTAAATTGCATTATTCATTTTTATACATTTGCTTCTTATACATCCTTGATATAAGCCCTATTTTGGTTTTAGTGTTGCAAACTATCTTTTTCTACTCTGAGGCTTGCCTATTCACAGTCATAAGGGTACCTTTTGATGTATGGAAGTTCTTAATTTCAACTTAATCTAATTTATCAATTATTTTCATTAATGTTAGCTTTTTGGAACCTGTTTAAAAAAAATTCCCCTACCTAAGCAATAAAGATAGTCTTCTGTTATTACCCAGAGGTTTTATTGTTTTACTTTTCTACCATTACATCTGTGATTCACTGAAATTGATATTTGTGTCTTTTGCAAGGGGGTTGTGAAATGTAATTTTTTTTCTCATATGGATATTCAACTAGCCAGCACTATACACCATTCATTGCAAAAACAGTTCTTTCCCATTGCTCTGTAGTGCTAATTTTTGCGTATATCACTTGTCTGCATATGGAAGGACTGTTTGTTACATATATCTATCCTTATATCAATACCACATTGTTTTAATTAGTAATCTTTACAAGTTTTGCTATCCAATAGAAGGAGTCCTAACACTTTATTCTTCTAAAAGATTGTCTTGACTCTTTTTACCCCTCTGTATTTCCATATAAAGACATTTATATATTATGGAAACTTTCAAGCATATGCAAAAGTAGAAAAACAGCATAATGATGCCTCATGTACACATCAACTTCTTTCAGCGTTTATGAACTTATAGTCATTCCTGTTTATTTATACCCCCATCTGTTCTCCATCACCAGATTATTTAGAAGTAAATTTGCCATATCATATGATTTTCTATTTAAATATTTCCAAGTATAGTTATAAAAGAAATCCTTTATACACTTATGTGAATATATTATACTACAAATTTATTTTATACCAAATATTTACTCAACATACAAATTTACCTAATTTTATCATTTTATACATTGTTTTTATAGTAAGTTCGAATTAGGATTCAATGATGATATACTGTAATTGGTTGAGATATCTCTTAAGTTACTTTTAAACAACAGGTTACTCTAAGATCATCTTTTTCCTTTTAATTAATTAATTTAAGAAAACATTTTTTTTTGTCCTTTGGAGTTTTCCACAGTCGTAGTTTTAAGAAATTGTTTAAAACTAATTTTAGTGTGGCTGGCAAGATGACCGAATAGGAACAGCTCTGGTCTGCAGCTCCCAGTGAGATCAATGCAGAAGGCAGGTGATTTCTGCATTTCCAGCTGAAGTACTTGGCTCATCTCATTGAAACTGTTTAGACAGTGGGTGCAGCCCACGGAGGGCGAGCAGAAGCAAGGTGGGGCATCGCCTCACCTGGGAAGTGCAAAGTGTCAGGGAAGTTCCTCCCCTAGCCCAGAGAAGCCATGAGGGACTGTGCCATGAGGGATGGTGCACTCCAGTCCCAGACACTAAGCTTTTCCCATGCTCTTTGCAACCCACAGACCAGGAGATTCCCTAGAGTACCTATGCCACCAGGACCCTGGGTTCTAAGCACAAAACTAGGTGGCTGTTTGGGCAGACGCTGAGCTAGCTGCAGGAGTTTCTTTTTTTTTTCATACCCCAGTGGCACTTGGAACACTGGTGAGACAGAACCATTCACTCCCCTGGAAAGGGGACTAAATCCAGGGAGCCAAGTGGTCTAGTTCAGCAGATCCCACCCCCATGGAACCCAGCAAGCTAAGATCCACTGTTTTGAAATTCTCTCTGCCAGCACAGCCGTCTGAAGTCGACCTGGTGGGAAGAGGGGCGTTTACCATTACTGAGGCTTGAGTAGGTGGTTTTCCTGTCACAGAAAGTTTGAACTGGGCGGAACCCACCTCAGCTCCAAAAAGCCACTGTAGCCAGACAGCTTCTCTAGATTCCTCTTCTCTGGGCAGAGCCTCTCTGAATGAAAGGCAGCAGTCCTAGTCAGGGGTTATAGATAAAACTTTCATCTCCCTGGGACAGAGTTCCTGGGGAAGCAGGGTCTGTGGGAACAGCTTCAACGGGCTTAAATGTTCCTGCCTGCTGGCTCTGAAGAAAGCAGCGGATGTCCCAGCACAGCGCTTGAGCTCTGCTAAGGGACAGACTGCCTCCTCAAGTGGGTCCCTGACCCCCATACCTCCTGACTGGGAGACACTTCCCAGCAGGGGATGGCAGACACCTCATATAGGAGAGCTCTGGCTGGCATCTGGCAGGTGCCCCTCTGGGATGAAGCTTCCAGAGGAAGCAACAGAGAGCAAACTTTGCTGTTCTACAGTTTCCGCTGGTGATAACCAGGCAAATAGGGTCTGGAGTGGACCTCCAGCCAACTCCGGCAGACCTGCAGAAGAGGAGCCTGACTGTTAGAAGGAAAACTAAGAAAGGAATAGCATCAGCATCAACAAAAAGAACATCCACACAGAAACCTCATCCGAAGGTCACCAGCATTAAAGATAAAAGGTAGATAAATCCACTAAGATGAGGAAAAACCAGTGCAAAAAGCCTGAAAATTCCAAAAACCAGAAGGCCTCTTCTCCTCCAAAGGATCAACTCCTTGCCAGCAAGGGAACAAAACTGGATAGAGAATGAGTTTGATGAACTGACAGAAGTAGGCTTCAGAAGGTGGGTAATAACAAACTCCTCTGAGCTAAGGGAGCATGTTCTAACCCAATGAAAGGAAGCTAAGAAACTTGAAAAAAGATTAGAGGAATTGCTTACTAGAATAACCAGTTTAGAGAAGAACATAAATGACCTGATGGAGCTGAAAAACAGAGCATGAGAATTTCATGAAGTATACACAAGTATCAATAGCCAAATGATCAAGCAGAAGAAAGGTTTTCAGAGACTGAAGATCAACTTAATGAAATTAAGCATAAAGACAAGATTAGAGAAAAAAGAAAGAAAAGGAATGAACAAAGCCCCTAAGAAATATGGGCCTATGTGAAAAGACCAAATCTATGTTTGATTGGTGTACCTGAAAGTGACGAGAATGGAACCAAGTTGGAAAACACTCTTCAGGATGGTATCCAGGAGAACTTCCCCAACCTAGCAAGACAGGCCAACATTCAAATTCAGGAAATACAGAGAACACCACAAAGATACTCCTCGAGAAGAGCAACCCCAAGACACATAATCAGCAGATTCACCAAGGTTAAAATGAAGGAAAAAATGTTAAGGGCAGCCAGAAAGAAAGATCAAGTTACCCCCAAAGGGAAGTCCATCAGACTAACAGTGAACCTCTCTGCAGAAACCCTACAAGCCAGAAGAGAGGGTCAATATTCAACATTCTTAAAGAAAGAGTTTTCAACCCAGAATTTCATATCCAGCCAAACTAAACTTCATAAGCAAAGAAGAAATAAAATTCTTTACAGACAAGCAAATGCTGAGAGATTTGTCACCACCAGGCCTGCTTTACAAAAGTTCCTGAAGGAAGCACTAAACATGGAAAGGAAAAACCGGTACCAGTCACTGCAAAAACATACCAAATTGTAAAGACCATTGACACTATGAAGAAACTGCATCAACTAATGGGCAAAATAACCAGCTAGCCTCATAATGACAGGATCAAATTCACACATAATATTAACCTTAAATGTAAATGGGCTAAATGCACCGATTAAAAGACACAGACTTTCAAGTTGCATAGAGTCAAGACTCATCCATGTGCTGTATTCAGGAGACCTAACTCACGTGCAAAGACACACATAGGCTCAAAATAAAGAGATGGAGGAA
>NW_012101410.1:1674745-1719467 GCF_000951045.1 Mandrillus leucophaeus | reverse complement strand
TGTTTATTGCAGCACTATTCACAATAGCAAAGACTTGGAATCAACCCAAATGTCCATCAATGATAGACTGGATTAAGAAAATGTGGCACATATACCATGGAATACTATGCAGCTATAAAGAAGGTTGAGTTCATGTCCTTTGCAGGGACATGGATGAAGCTGGAAACCATCACTCTCAGCAAAGTAACACAAGAAGCAAAAAGTAAACACCGCATGTTCTCACTCACAAGTGGGAGTTGAACAATGAGAAGACATGAACACAGGAAGGGGAATGTCACACACCACGGCCTGTCAGCCGTGGGGGAGGTGCACTATGAGAGGGATAACATTAGGAGAAATATCTAATGCAAGATGATGGTTTGATGGGTGCAGCAAACCACTATGGCACATGTATACCTATGTAACAAACCTGCACTTTCTGCACATGTATCCCAGAGTGTAAAGTATAATGAAAAAATATATAAATAAAATGAAAAAAAATAATTTTAAATTTACAAGTTGCTGAAGTCATATAAGACATTTCTGTATACTCTTTTTATCACTTAGACTTTTATCTTTACTTAAAACACTTTTAATCTTAGATTAATTTTATTATATCTAATTATTTCATAGTTTTTAATTTTATTTACTTTTATTTATTTTTAATTTTTGAGATGGAGTCTCATTCTGTTTTGCTCAGGCTGGAATGCAGTGGCATGATCTCAGCTCACTGCAACCTCTGCTTCCTGGATTCAAGCGATTCTCCTGCCTCAGCCTCCTGAGTAGCTGGGATTACAGGCACCTGCCACCACATCCAGCTAATTTTTGCACTTTTAGTAGAGACAGAGTTTTGTCGTGTTGGCTAGGCTAGTCTCAAACTCCTGACCTCAGGTGATCTGCCTGCCTCAGCCTCCCAAGGTGTTGGGATTACAGGCGTGAGTCACTGTGCCCCACCATAACTTCATTTTTAATTGGGATGTAATAACTGTACATATTTATAGGATACAATGTGATTTTTTTTTTTTCTTTTTTCAGAACAGGGTCTTTCACTGTTGCCCAAGCTGGAGTGCACTGGTGCAACTTTGGCTCACTGCAGTCTTGAACTCTCGGCTTCAAGTGATCCTCCCACCTCAGCCTCCCGAGTGGCTGTAACTACAGGCCCACATCATTATACTTGGTGAATTTTGTTTGCTTTTTTGTAGAAGCGAGGTCTCACTATGTTGCCCAGCCAGGATTTGAGCTCCAGGATTCAAATGATACTCCCACCTCAGTCTCCCAAATTGCTGGGATTACAGACGTGAGCCACTAAGCCTGGCCAATGTGATTTTTCAATAGATGTTATTTATTCTATAATGGTCAAATCAGGGTAGTTAGCAAATCCATTACCTCAAACACTTATTTCTTTGTGGTAAAAACATTTACTCCTTTTTTCTAGCTATTTTGAAATATAGATTATTGTTAACTATAGTCACCCTACTGTTCCATAAAGCACCAGAACTCATTTAAAAGTAACTTTGTATCCATTGACCAACTTCTCCCCCACCTCCTCCTTCCCACTATGGTCCCAGCCTTTGGTAACCACTAGTTTACTCTCTGCTTCTATGAGATCAACTTTTTCAGATTCTGCATATGAGTAAGATTATATGATATTTGTTTCTGTTTCTGGCTTATTTCACTTAACATAATGTTCTCTAGATTCATACAGGCTGTTGCAAATGACAGAATTTCATTCTTTTTATGGCTAAATAGTGGTTGTATATACATTATGCTGTTGTTATCCATTCATCTGTTGATAAAGACTTAGGTTGACTGCATATATTGGCTATGGTGAAGAGTGCTACAGTAAACATGAGAGTGCAGATATCTTTTTGACTTACTGGTTTCATTTTCTTTGGGTAAATACCCAGCAATAAGATTGCTGGATCACATGGTAGTTTTATTTTTTATTATTTGAGGAACCTCTATACTATTTTCCATGACTATACTAATTTACATTCCCACCAACAGTGTATAAGGGTTTCCTTTTCTTCATATCTTTGCAACATTTTCTTTTTTCCATCTTTTTTTTTTTATAATAGTCATTCTAACTGGAATAAGGTGATATCTCACTGTAATTTTGATTTGCATTTTCCTGATGTCAATGATGTTAGCATTTTTTTCATATACTTTTAGCCAATTGTATGTCACTTTTTGAGAAACATCTATTTAGATCTTTTGCCTATTTTTAAATTGGATTATTTGTGTTTTTTTTTTTTTTTTTTTTTTTTTTGCTAATGAGTTGCTTGTGCTCCTTATGTATTCTGGATATTAACCTTTGGGCAGATCTATAGTTTGCAAATATTTTCTCCTAATATGTTGGATGTATCCTCACTTTATTGTTTCCTTTGCTGTTCAGAAGCTTCTTAATTTGACGTAATCCAATTTGTCTAGTTTACTTTTGTTGCCTGTATTTTCGAGGTCTTTTCAAAAAAATCCTTGCACAGGTCGATGTCGTAAAGCATTTTCCCTATGTTTTATTCTAGTGATATCATAGGTTTGGGTCTTACATTAAATCTTTAACTCATTTTTCCATTTATTTGTGTATCTGGTGGGAGATAAGGGTCTAATTTTATTCTTCTGTAAGTGGATATTCCATTTTCCTAGCACACTTTATTGAATAAATTGATCTTTCCTCAATGTGTATTTTTGCATTTTTGTCAAAAGTTAATTGGCCATAGATGTGTGCATTTATTTCTGGGCTCTCTATTCTGTTCCACTGGCCTGTGTGTTTTTATGCCAGTACATGCTGTTTTAGTTACTATAGCTTTGTGGTATATTTTGAAGTCAGGCAGTGTGATGCTTCTGGCTTTGTTCCTTTTGCTCAATATTGCTTTGGCTATTCAGGGCCTTTTGAGATTCTATACGAATTTTAGGTTTCTCTTTTCTACTTCTGTGAAGAAATGTCATTGGTATTTTGCTAAGGATTGCATTGAATCTGTAAATTGCTTTGGTTAGAAAAACATTTACACAGTCTTATTTCTTTCAATTCATGAACATAGAATATTATTTCTTCTAATCCATGAACACAGGATACAAATAAACAAAATAGATTTTTTGTTTGTTTGTTTTTTCTTAAATTTTTTTCAGTGTTTTCTAGTTTTTAGAAACCCCAAAAATAGGTGAGGTTAAAA
Source organism: Mandrillus leucophaeus (assembly GCF_000951045.1). Classification (NCBI taxonomy): domain Eukaryota; kingdom Metazoa; phylum Chordata; class Mammalia; order Primates; family Cercopithecidae; genus Mandrillus; species Mandrillus leucophaeus. The sequence goes on along the minus strand of NW_012101410.1, from coordinate 1,716,318 downwards.
TGATATTTTGTTAGTGTGAATTTGGAGCCTGAATTTGAAAATGGTAATATCAAATAGAATTGTCAAAGCAGAAAAAGCATGAACATAAGTTCTAATCATATAAAGGGAAAAAATTTGAAGTAATATTCAAACATAGAACCAAGTAGCAAAGATTTTTAGGATCCTTTCCTTTTCCAAGAGTGACTTCTTAAAAAAAATTAGGAATATGCACAATGGTCACACAAATTTAAGATCTCATGGTATAAGAAATGCTTCTTATCCAGACAAAATACACAGAAGACACAGATTAAAAAAAAAAAACTATTTTAACATAAAATAAACCAAATTATAGTTTTACCTCTTTTTATACAACCAATGTAACATTTTTTTCTGTAGTAAGCCAGGTCTTCATCTTATAAATAAAGCCATAAACACTGAAACAACTCTGTAAAAATTTCACGCAGTTTAATGCTTTCAAACTCATTATTTGCAAGCATTTTACACCAAAGTAAATAAACATCATAACTCTTCAAACCTTCTACAACTTAACTATGCTGTTTGCTATCTTCTTCTCACCGTCTGCCACAAAGAGGCAATTTTACGTTGAGATATAATTAATCTCTTTGTTTCTCAAAAAAAAGTCGGATAAAACACATCCATTTTTCATTCTTATATTGTTTTACAACTATTATAAGGAACATAGTTCTAGCAAGACATCAGAGTTATAACTTTTAACCCAAGTAATTTACTTCTGGTCCCCCACAGGCACAGGGAAAACTGTAAGGCAAATAAATGACAACTCTTTGACATATTTAAGCACAGATTGGAAGACCAGAGCTCCAGGAAAGACTTTATGACTCATGAGGACACATATATTTTCATTCACTCATATGTATTTGTTATACATTTATTAAAGTGACAAATATAAACATATATATCATTATGACCCAATGTTGTCTACTCATCTTTGCCAACCTGTTATCTAACATATACTTTTTTATATACCACTTAATACATATATTAAAATTATGTTGACAAACAAGTGTTTTCATAAGAGATATGACAGAAATTTTTACTGACACAGTGCAAGGAATTAAGTCATTATTATCTATAGCATTATAAAAATTAATCCACTTTTATAGGCTAGCATTTATAATTTAATTATTTCAACATATAACTATTACATTTGTCATTTTAACATTTATTGGAGGCAGTGCAAGCAAACTTGAATAGTGAAATACTTATAGTGCATTTAATTAGTACAGATTAATGTTTAAATTTTTTAATTAGAAAAATCACAAACCTTTAAAAATATTATTCACATTTTTAACTATTATAAGACATATATATGTTTTGAAACAATATTTATTTAAAAAGTTACCTCAACTAGAAATGTTACCTAAAATGCCCCTTTGATTTTATATGTGAATTAAAAAGAAAAACACACATCTACTTTTGCTTAAAGTGCAAAAATTTTCTAGATTTCTACCCCCACTCTGCTAACCTGATATCAACCATTGCTTCTTAGCTTAGGTCAGAGGAAACCAACACTGTAATTACAGAAAAATGGTAGAAATCGCACATACAATAATTAGTTCTTAAAACTAATTGAAACACAAATAAACCATGATATTAGCCATTTACTAATTTATTCCAAAAACTAAATTACTTCCATAAAATATAAATTATTACAGATGGTAATACAGGTGAATTGTACACAACTTTAAGTGAAAAAGAACTCCAGTGTCCTTTGCCCTGTAAAATGAATGTGCCGTTTGTTAGATGTTCATTATTAGGACATATGTAAGGAACCTCTCTCTCTCTCTATATATATATACACACACACACACACACACATACTATATATGATATTATATATTATATATAGTATATGTATATATAGTATATGTGTATATATACTATATGTGATATATATATACTATATATAGTGTGTGTGTGTGTGTATATATGTTGCAGGATGTCAGGGACCCTAAACGGAGGCAGCAGCCAAAGCCATGGCAGAAGAACATAAATTGTGAAGATTTCATGGACACTTATCACTTCCCCAATCAATACCCTTGTGATTTCCTATGCCTGTCTTTACTTTAATCTCTTAATCCCGTCATCTTCGTAAGCTGTCCCCAATCAATACCCTTGTGATTTCCTATGCCTGTCTTTACTTTAATCTCTTAATCCCATCATCTTCATAAGCTGAGGAGGATGTATGTTGCCTCAGGACTCTGTGATTATCGCATTAACTGCACAAATTGTTTGTAGAGCATGTGTGTTTGAATAATATGAAATCTGGGCACCTTGAAAAGAGATCAGGATGGCAGCAATATTCAGGGAACAAGCGAGATAACCTTAAACTCTGACTGCCAGTGAGCCGGGCGGAAAAGAGCCATATTTTTCTTCTTTTAAAAGCAAATAGGAAAAATATTGCTGAATTTTTTTTCTCAGCAAGGAACATCCCTGAGAAAGAGAATGCACCCCTGAGGGTAGGCCTAGGAATAGCCCCCTTGGAGGGGGCTGTCTTTTTCTGTCGAAGCTGAAGGGATGAAATAAGCCCTGGTCTCCTGTAGTGCTCCCAGGCTTATTAGGACGAGGAAATTCCCGCCTAATAAATTTTGGTCAGACAAGTTGTCTGCTCACAAACCCTGTCTCCTGGTAAGATGTTATCAATGACAATGCGAGTCGAAACTCCATTAGCAATTTTAATTTCACCCCATCCTGTGGTCCTGTGATCTTGCCCTGCCTCCATTTGCTTTGTGATATTTTACTACCTTGCGAAGCATGTGATCTCCGTGACCCGCACCCTATTCATGCATTCCCTCCCCTTTTGAAAATCGCTAATAAAAACTTGCTGGTTTTATGGCTTAGGGAGCATCACGGAACCTGCCGACATGTGATGTCTCCCACGGACACCCAGCTTTAAAATTTCTCTCTCTTGTACTCTTTCCCTTTATTTCTCAGACCAGTCGACGCTTAGGGAAATAGAAAAGAACCCACATTAACTATCGGGGTTGGGTTACCCCAATGTTTTATTATAATATATAATGTATGATTGTATATCATTACATTGTATACAATATATATAACATATATAACATGTTATATACATCATGATATAGATATGTAAAACACTGAAGTACGTCAATGTTATATACATATGTCCATGAACATATAACAAACTGTACATGTTTTAAGTCTACATTTGTTACATTTTGATATATGTATATACTATGAGACCATAAGCACAATCAAGATAATCATCACCCCCAAAAGTGTCCTTGTATCCCTTTGCAATCCAGCTTTCCTTTTCCTCCTCCCATCACTAGGCAATCATTGATCTGCTGTCTATCAATAAAGATCAGTTTGCTGTTTCAGAATTTTAAATACATGGAATTGTATAATGCATCTTCTTTCCTGTTTGGTTTCTTTTACTCAGAATATTTACTTGCAGATGCACCCATGTTGTTGTATGTATCAATAGTTCATTCTTTGGTGTTGCCTGAGTAATATTTCACTTAATGGATACACTGCAATTCATTTATCCATCTTATTAATGTATATTTTGGGTGGTTCCAGTTTTGGGCTTACTGATAATGCATCTGTGAAAATGCAGATTTTATGAGTTTTTCTCTCATTTCTCTTTAGTAAATATTTAAGATTGAATGGGTGAGAAATACATATAACTGTATAAAACTGCTAAATTATTTTCCAAAATCATAGTATAATTTTACACTTCTGCTACTAGTAGATGAACAACCCAGTTAGTTACTCCTCATTCTTGTCAGAATTTTTTATTTTAGCCCTTTTACTAGTTCTATCTACAGTGGTAGCTTAATGCACTTTTAATCTGAATTCCCTAGAGTTTTGAGTATCTTTTCATGTGTTTATTTGCCATTCATATATCTTCTTTAAGCACCTTGCCCATTCTTTTGCCCATTTTCTAAGCAGGGTTGGAGTTTTGTAATTCCTGAGTTTTGAGAATTTTTAAATATATGCAGGACAAAAGTCACTAATCAACTATATGATTAGCTGTTACTTTCTTTTTCATATGGCTCATCTTTTCATTTTCTTAAAAGTGCTTTTTATAAACAGAAATTCTTAATTTTGAGAACTGTAAATTATCTTTTTCTTTATGGATTATACTTTTTGTGTTGTGTTTAAGAACTCTTTCCAAAATAAAATGTAAAAATATGTTTTCTTTTATTTTTATTAGAATTTACATACAGTTTGGATTTGAATTTAGGTCTGTAATGAACTTTGAATTAATTTTAGTATATGTTGTGATTTATAGGTCAAATTTCTTTCTCTTTTTTCCTTTCTTTCTTTACACAAACATATCTAATTGTTCTGGTACCATTTATAGAATAGTTTATCCTCATTCTACTGAATTACTTTTGTATCTTTGTTGAAAACCAATTGGCCATATATGTGTGAATTTATTTCTAGACTATTCTGTTACACTATTCTATTTCTCTCTCTTGATGCCAGTACCACATGCCTTCATTACTGAAGGTTTATAATTAGACTCAAATTCAGGTAGAATAACTCCTTCAATCTTGGTTATTTTCCAAGTTTGTTTGATTATTTTCAGCCCATGCTCTACAGCGTTAGAATAGACCTTTAGAATGTGTGGGAATGGGTCTTTGTATGCATGTATAATTTCTGATGTGGACTGTGGAAACTTATTAGTCCAGAAGAGTGACAAATAATTTTATATTTTCGAAAATTTTAATTATAGAATTGGATACAAGATTATGTTATTCATTTTAGATTAAAATTATGGGCAAATTTATGTGTCAGAAGAAAATTAAATTATTAGATTTTAGAAGCTGCATGACTATAGATATTGAACCTTGGGATTCTGCATAAGCTGAAAATCTGTTTAATATACCACCTCCAAATGTTCCCTCAGCATTTCATAGAAAAGAAAAATAGAATTCAAATAATCTAAATAATTTGTTCACATCTTCTCCTAATACTGGCATAATTTGGTGGTATTTCGTTTTAAACAGATAGGGTCTGACATTTCTGCCTTTTCATTTACTAGCAGTGTGATTTTAGTTATGCTTTATTTTAATCTATTGAAGGTTTAATTCCGTTATTTTTAAATTGGAAAAATAGTTTTGTTTCAGGACTGATTTTGAGGTTCCTGGCACAATTCAAGAATTCGATGTGTTGTGACTATTAATTAATACAAAGTGGAAAAGGTAGAATTTGTAACCTTGGTCTTCTGCTTTGCAGTTCAGAAATCTTTCTGTTACATCTGACTGCCTTTCAGTACATGGATGGATAAAAAAAATAAGGGAGAGAGAAAGAGAGATACAGAAATAGAGAGAGAGGGCTTATTTTAAGTTGATTGCTTCTAGTAATGTCCCATAATTTTTTAAAAGACAGTACAGAATATACAGTAAGACAACACAACTAAAACACTGAGCATGACTAGAAAAATGACACTAGCAGCCTGAAATTTCTTAATTTCAGTCACTTCAGAGGTAAACTGTAAGTAGAGAGCATGACATCCAGCAATTTAACCCCTGTAAAATGAAAACAGCATTGCTGTTCAAAAGGCTCTTCAGGAACCAGAGTTCATGTCAGGGCAAATGGTGCCTCCTAAAATATTCTGTTCTCCTGGAGGCAATTTCAAAGCTTTCCTTTCTTTTATTTGCCCCGTTAAGCCATAGGTTAAGTCCTTAATTCTTGCTTATTTTTCTGTTTTGTAATAAAATTCTCATCTGGGCATCATTGACCTAGTTTAACGAATTTGTGAATTACAGTAGCTCAGTCTTTTTCAAACGTTAGTGTATTAGTCTGTTCTCACACTGCTATGAAGAAATACCTGAAACTGGGTAATTTATAAAGGAAACTGATTTAATTGACTCACAGTTATTCATTGCTGGGGAAGCCTCAGGAAACTTACAATCATGACAGAAGGTAAAAGAGAAGCAGGAACCTTCTTCACAGGGTGACAGGACAGAGTACATGTAAGCAGGGGAAATGCCAGATGCTTAGATGCTTATATAACCCTCAGATCTCATGAGATTCATTCATTATCACAAGAATAGCATGGGGAAGCCACCCCCATTATTCAATTACCTCCACCTGGTCCTGTCTCTGACATGTGGGAATTATGGGGATTACAATTCAAGGTGAGATTTGGGTGAAGACACAGAGCCAAACCATATTAGTTAGTGTGCATGAATCACTTGGACACCTTTTTGAAATGCAGATTCTGATTTGGTCAGTATGGGTGAGGTAGAGGAGCTAAGATTCTACATTTCTAACAAGCTCCAGCTGATGCTGGTGATGCTGGTCTCCAGACCACACTTTGAGTAGCAAGGTTTTGGTTTCCAAACCTGGGTGATCTCCAAAGTCACCTGGGAAGTTTTGGGAATATATAGATCAATGGTAACATGCCCAGACTTGATAAATCAGATTCTCTGGCATCTTAGAGTCTGAGAATTTGTACTTTTAAAAAGCTTGCCCATTATAAATCCACAGTGATCCAGGAGAATGGTAAAAACAGCTAACAATCCCTGGGGCATGCTGACTAACCAAACAGAAAAGGGACCAGCTACAGCACCGCAATGAGGTTCTGAGCCCCTGCTCTCCCAGATGTTACTGTTTCAGCTGCTGAATTCAGGGAAGTAGAAGTGCCCCAGGCTAGGACTTGGAGAGACCAGGTGGTCATTATGGCATTTGCACTGACAGTCAAAGTTGGGTGTCAGGAAAGCTGTTATTTACTAATTATTGTATTTTAACATTTATTAACCAATTTGACCAGTTTTGTTCATTGTGTAAGACTGTCAGCTTAGGGGGTTGAGAAACTTGAAAACGAATCAAAAGCATTCATTCCCAAACTTTGGGCACATCAGTTTGTCCTCGGGAGCTTGCTTAAAAAGCAAATGTTTACAACCCATCTACTGTGATTCTGTTTGGTGGATGTGGGTTGGGGCCAAGGTATGTGCACTTTAAACAAGCCCGGTAGGTGATTTTGAAGCACATTCTTTATGACTTAAAACCTCAGGATCCTCAGCATCGGCAGTGGAGCAACCCCTTTGGAACATCCATCTTACAGTTAGGTATCTCATGTCTTTAGTCAATTTGGTTTAGTGGCTGATAAGTATAAAATAATTGAAATCAATTGAAAAACTAATTTCATGAAACTTTCTTGTATAATCCCTTACCAGTATCAATCATTGGAATTGTAACACAGGTTTTTCTATTATATGTAACTCACATAAATGACCCTTTTCTCATTTTTGCGTCTCAGCTTCTGCCTTAGCATGTAATGGTCTACTTAAGTATGACTTTTGCATTAGAGAGCAACAGAGGCCACTGACAATCTTGTTTGAAATGGCCTACAGGTAACAACTTTTATTCCCAGAGATGCATTTTTTTTCAATGTGGATCAAAAAGCATCACTAAATTATTACTCTTTCTGAGAGTCTCCTCATACTCTATAACATTTTCGGACTGTGTTATCAGCCACCAAGTTGAGCTTAGGAACTGACTCAATGCATTCTGATTTCCAATGAATTCTGTGCATGTTCTTTGTACTGTTTCACCACTCACTTAATTTTTCTAAGACTTTCTCAAAGTTTAGCAGGGAAAACCTGCATCGATGTAAAGGAGCAGACTTGGAAACACACACACACACACACACACACACACACACACATATAAATAGCAGATTCAAGACAATCTCACCCCTCCCACTTGAATTAGAATCTTAGGATGTGGAGTCTGGAAATTTGCATTTTAGTAAACATTAAGGTTGGATCTTATTTATGCACACGAGTACTTGAGGACCCTTAACTTAGCCCTGTGCAGGACTGCTTCTAGCCCTCCTACTTTCCCCACTCTTCTCTTCTGAAGTCCCTATGACCAGTGCTTGCCAAGTCCAGTCGTATCCTTGTTAAAGAAAAACATATCATGATACTTGTTAAAGCACAGTAATTGGCCGGACACAGTAGCTCATGCCTGAAATCCTAGCCTTCTAATCCTTTTGGAGATGTAGGCAGGTAGACCACTTGAGTCCAGAGCTTCAAGACAGTCTGGGAAACATGGCAAAACCCTATCTCTACAAAAAAATACAAAAATTAGCTTGATGGGGTGATGCACACCTGTATTCCCAGCTACTTGGGAGGCTGAAATGGGAGAATTGCTTGAGCCGAGGCGGTTGAGGCTGCAGAGAGCCATGACTGTGCCACTATACTGCAGCCTGGGCAACAGAACAAAACCCTGTCTCAAAACCAAAACCAAAACAACAACAACAACAAAATGAGTACAGTAATTCAGATTCTGTTCAAGGAGGACTATTACAATGGGGTTATTAATATGGTTTAGATTTCAAATTTGTGTAATGTAAAACTGAAAAAGAGGAGAAATTGACACAATAAGAACAACCCCTTACTCTAAGTTCCACCCTTAAGTAATTATTAAGCAAGCATAATATGAATGGTATGCCTTCATGGTTACTGAAAATGACTCATTTATTATTTTCTCCAAATTTAACTTAACCCTCACACAGCTTTGTCACAACCGGTTTTCAGCCTCATTTGCTGTGACTTCCTCTACATGTTAACCTCTAATCACAGGCATTCCTTAGGATTCTGACCTCTACTTTATTTCTCTATGTAGTCTCTCTTTCATAAATGCCACCTATTCCTGTTCATTTTACAAATACCATCTATCCCTGTCAATCAACATATGGAAACATCTTAGATCTAAGTTTCAATCCCATATGTATTTATTGTTGGGTTGACTTTTTGTTTGCTGTTGGATTATTTGGCGTTTACTGGATTTTTGTACACTATCATAGTTCTCTACAAATTAAACCAAGTTCTTAGAGTTTAAGTCTAAAGAGTCAAAAGTTTACACACCTTCAGGGCTTTGGAATAAAGAAGAAATCTTGATGTTTTCAGAAGTTTTTTCTCATGGGTACCCTCATGTTATCATTTTCTTCCTCTCCCAGGATTCCAAGCTCAAGTTTGACACTACAAATAAAATCTCTAGTTTCCTTTGAGGAAAACGACCTCAACTACTCTTTCTCACTATCCCTAGCCTGCCTTCCTTTACCTTGACCTTGAAACTTTGGCTGGATACATGATCTGTCACACAGTCTTGAGACTCTTATTTTTCTCTTTAGTTGTCTTATGCCAAACAGAAAGTAGCTTGTATTCTATGAAATTCTCATCTGATATGGTTTGACCGTGTCTCTACCCAAATCTCATGTGAATTAGAGTTCCCAGAATCCTCACATGTTGTGAGAGGGACCAGGTAGAGATAATCAAATCATGGGGGTGGCTTCCGCATCTTGTTCTCATGATAGTGAGTTAGTTCTCACAAGATCTGATGGTTTTACAAGGGGCTTACCTCTTCACTGGACACTCATTATTCTCTCTACTGCCACCATGTGAAGAAGGACTTGTTGCTTCCCCTTCCATGACTGTAAGTTTCCTGAGGGTCCGCAGCCATGCAGAACTATGAGTAACTTATAAAGAAAAGAAAGCCTCTTTTATTTATAAATCACCCAGTCTCAAGTGTTTCTTCATAGCAGCCTGAGAATGGATTAATACAGTAAATTTGTACTGCAGAGAGTGGGGTACTACTATAAAGATACCTAAAAGTGTAGAAGCAACTTTGCAACTGGGAAACAGGAAGAGGATGAAACAGTTTGGAGGGCTCAGAAAAAGACAGAAAAATATGGAAAACTTTGGAACTTCCTAGAAACTTGGAGAGCTCAGAAGACAGAAAGGTGTGGGAAAGTTTGGAATTTTCTAGAGACTTGTTAAATGGTTTTGACCAAAATGCTGATAGTGATATGGACAATGAAGTTCAGGCCGAGGTGATCTCAGATGGAGATGAGGAAGTCGTTGGGAAGTGGAGCAAATGTGACTCTTGTTAAGCTTTAGCACAGAGACTGGCAGCATTTTGCCCAGCCCTAGAGATCTGTGAAGGTTTGAACTTGAGAGAAATGATCTAGGTTATCTGGTAGAAGAAATTTCTAAGCGGCAAAGCCTTCAAGAAGTGACTTGGGTGCTGTTAAAAGGATTAGGTTTTATGTATTTACAAAGAGAAAGTTTGGAATTATAAATTATTTTTAAAAGGGAAGCAGAGCATAAGAGTTCAGAAAGTTTCCAGCCTGACAATATGATAAAGAAAGAAATACCCATTTTCTGTGGAGAAATTCAAGCTTGCTGCAGAAATTTGCATAAGTAACTAGGAGTCAAATGCTAATCACCAAAACAATGGGGAAAATGCCTCCAGGACATGTCAGAGACCTTCGCAGTAACCCTTCCCATCACAGACCTGGTGGCCTAGGAGGGAAAAATGGTTTCCTGGACAAAGTCCAGAGACCCCTGCTGCATGCAGCCTCAGGACTTGATGCCCTGCATCCCAGTTACTTCGGCCATAGCTAAAAGGGGTAAAGGTACAGCTTGGGCCATGGCTTCAGAGGGCACAAGCCCCAAGCCTTGGCAGCTTCCATGTGGTGTTGTATCTGCAGGTGCACATAAGTCAAATATTGAGGTTTGGGAATCTCTGCCTAGAATTCAGAGGAAGTATGGAAAAATACCTGGATGTACAGGCAGAATTATGCTGCAGGTGGTGCAGCCCTCATGGGAAAGCTTTGCTAGGGCAGTGCAGAAGGGAAATGTGGGGTTGGAGTCTCCACACACAGTCCTCATTGAGGCATCGCCTAGTGGAGCTGTGAGAAGAGAGCCACTATCCTCCATATCCCAGAATGGTAGATACATTGACAGCTTGCATCATACACCTGGAAAACCCACAAGCACTCAAACCATGCTGTGAAGGCAGCTGGGATGGGGGCTACAGGAACAGAGCTGTCCAAGGCCATGGGAGGCCACCTTTGCATCAGCATGACCTGGATGTGAGACTTGGAGTCAAAGGAGATTATTTTGGAATTTTAAGGCTTAATGACTGCCTGCTTGGGTTTTGAAGTTGCATGGGGCCTCTGGCACCTTGGTTTGGCCAATTTATCCCATTTGGAGAAATGGGAGCATTTATCCAATGCCTGTACCTTCACTGTATCCAGGAAGTAACTAACTTGCTTTAGCAGGCTCATAAGTGGAAAAGAATTGTGATGTCTCAGTTAAGACCTTGGACTTGGACTTTTGGGTTAATGCTGGAATGAGTTGAGATTTTGGGGGACTGTTGAAAGGGCATGATTGTGTTTTGAATTGTGAGGAAATGAGATTTTGAAAGAGTCAGGGTGGAATGATACAGTTTGGCTTTGTGTCCCCACCCAAATCTCATCTCAAATTTTAGTTTCCATAATCCTTACATGTCATGGAAGGCACACGACAGACATAATTGAATCATGGTGTGGTTTCTCCCATCCTATTCTCATGATAGTTAGTTAGTTCTCATGATATCTGATTACTTTCTAAGGGGCTTCTCCCTTCTCTGGGCACTCATTCTTTTCTCTCCTGTTGCCATGTGAGGACATGTTGCTTCCTCTTCTGCCATGATTGTATGTTTCCTCTTCTGCCATGTTTCCTGAGGCCTCCCCAGCCATGTGGAACTGTAAGTCAATTAAACCTCTTTTCTTTACAAATTACCCAGTCTTGGGTATTTTTTCATGGCAGCATGAGAATGGACTATTAGAGTACATCCCTACAAATCATTATTATTTTAAGACTTTTTCATATAGAATTCTTTGAAATGCTATTTTGAAATCATATTCGAGTCACATATAGTCTTGGGTTTTTTTAGCATTGCTTTTATTCCCTTATATCGCTTTCTAATTCCTCTGGCTTTCTGGTATCTCAATTGCTGTGGGCACATTTTACAAAGGAATCAATGGCTTTATGATTAGAGTTGAAATGGTTTCAGATCTTCCCAGAATATTCTAAATATACGCATTTTATCTCACAGCAATGTCTGATATATTCTCAAATGCTCAGTCACTTCTTTCTAGTTCTTTGTGATTTCTTGAAGTCTGAATGTTTTATTTTCCTTTCCTGCCTATTTTTCTGATTTGCATTTCCTGAAAGAAGCACACACAGCCCAGAACAAAGAGACACACTTATTCTCTACTTGGCAGAAGAGGTGGCCACATTAATTGGGCTGAAAATTAATCACTCCTGAGCATGACTGGGGTGTGACAACAGATTCAGAAGCAAATGATTTTCATAAATTATTAAAATGAAATAATAGTTCCACAAGTTGTCTAAGGCTTGTGATTCGAGCCTCTGAATACTAACTGTTTAAGACGTCTATAGAAGGTCTAGTGCAGCAGTTTTTCCTTGAGGAAGAGGTTTCTGTGGATAAATTTAGCCTCTAAGAAATCATTCCTGAGTACCTCTCTTACAGGCAGCAAGGATTTTTTTTTTAATCTCTTGTGTCTTAGTCCATGAAAAGGCCAGAATGTCTCAAAACAAATGCTTCACAGATGCCAAAAACAACAAAATTAGAACACTTTGCTTCCATCAGGAAACAAAGGTATCCATAATGTAGTTTTCCTTATTTTTTAAATAAAAAGTATAAAACCTAAATATTTTCAAGTAAGCTGACAGGTATTGAAATGGATTTTTCACAGGACAGTGGAAGTGAGGACAGAGAGTAGCAGTTAGAGAACTGTCAATTGCTTGCTTTTCTGTTCACATCAGTGATATTTTTAATCATGCAGATCAGGTTTTATAATATCCTTTCACTTTTTCTTATTGAAAACTTATCTAACTCTACTCTTAAAGAGCAGCATAAGAAATCTTGGAAACATTTTAATTCCCAGGCTGCATTGCCTTTTACTTTAATTTTGAAGGATGAAGAGATCTTAGCTAGGAAGTATCTGGAGACTTTCAGAAGATTCCTCAAGCAGAACAGTGCTTAATATATTACTCCTTTTACACACTAGTTATGCTTTTGTGGTATAAGAAAATATTACCTTTGAGAGGTCACCTGAGCTTACAGCTCACCCACAGAACTTTCCATTCGAGCAGCATCATTCCATGCCTGGAACTTACAACCTGCTTCTGCTTTGTAAAGGGCAGATTTTGAATATTCAGCTCCAAACCCAAAGAAAGGGCAAGGAACAAAGAGTATAGAAGGAGAGAGAAATAGTGTACAAATAGAAAGTTAGCACTTCATAGACCTGAGCCGCCTGCTGCCTCACCATCAACCCCTGATTTGACAACTCTGACTCCACATCTCTCACCTGTCTTCTCTTTTTTGTTTCCATTGCCACCACCTTTACTAAAATTGGTCCATACATTCTAATTACACTACTTCCTGATTCATCATAAGGAAGCGCACCTTCAATCATGGCACTCCAGCCTTCAAAAGCTTTGCAGGGCTTTCGCTTACCTGCAATCGGAGTCCAAACCTCTATTGATTTTGGTGTCAAGGAATCCCCCTCTCTTCTTCTTACACTCTATTCTTCAACAAGACCAAATGACTCAATATGACTGGTTGGTCCATGGCATGAGCTGCCTGTAGCTTGACAAATTTTGCAATTATTAATAGTGCCACTTGAACTCTAAAATTGTTTGCTATGGTTTGGATATTTGACCCCTTCAATGTTCATATTAAAATTTGTGACCCCCAGTGTTGGAGGTGTGGCCTAGCAGGAGGTGTTTGGGTCATTGGGGTAGATCCCTTGTGAATGTCTTGGTGCCACCCTCACAATAATGAATGAGTTCTCATTCTATTAGTTCTCTGGATGTTTAAAAGAGCCTGGCACTCCCCTAATTCTCTCTTGCTTCCCCTCTTGCCATGTGACCTCTGCAGAAACTAGCTCACCTTTGCCTTCTGTCATGAGCAGAAGCAGCATGAGACCCTCACTAGGAACTGAGTAGATGCTAGCACCACACTTCTCATATAATCTGCAGAATTGTGAGCCAAATAAACCTTTTTTCATTACAAATTACCCAGCCTCAGGTGTTTTAGATATCAACACAAACAGACTAGGACATGCTTCAGTTTGTGAAATACATTATATGGTTGATGAATATATCCTTCATACATGATGCTGCATTTGCCATATACTATTTTCTAGGAACAGCTTCCTTATCTAAATATCCACTGCAATGTATGTATCTATGTTTTTTCATACTATTCTTTTTTAATTCTCTTGTTTTTCTTCCTTTATCTTTTTTGTTTTTTTCCAATCACTGCATAGTAGGGAGACAGGAAGTACTGAACTTGTTATGGACTAAATGTTCTTGTTTCCCCCAAATTCATATGTTGAAGCCATAACCTCCAAGATGACTGTATTTGGACATACAGCTTTTTGGAAGATAGTAGGTTTAAATGAGGTTACAAGGATAGGTTTTGATCAAATAGGATTAGTGTTCTTATAAGAAGAAATATCAGAGAGCTCACTGTCTCTGCCATGTAAAATCACAGTGAAAAGACAACCATCTGCAAGTCAGGAAGAGAGCCTTCATCAGAGTGACCATAAAGTCACCCTAATTTTAGACTCTGAACCTCCAGAACTATGAGAAAGTAAATTTCTGTTGTTTAAGCCATTCAGCCTATGCTATTTTGTTATGGCAACCTGAGATGATTCATTCAATAGTATAGATTAAGTACTCTGTGGGCAGAGATTTGTTTTTATAAACATTTTTATATACTCAAAATATCAAGGACAATAGCTTAGACATTGGTGCACTTCAAACACACACACACACAAACACATCAGTAAAACTGTTGTACTTTAATAATTCACTTTAATCAATTGTATTTGACCACTTTTTTTTTTTTGCTGCCCCCTTCTTCATTAATCCTCTAATGACTTACATTTTTTATAGGCATATTTCAAGTTGACTAAGCCTGGAAAGTTCAATTTGGCGTCACAGTTTTTGCTGTTCCTGAAATGGCTTATTCTTTGCCTGCTGCTAAACTGATAGTGACACCTCATCCACTCTTACTGCCCCACGACCACCAGAGGACTAGTCAAGTCATCTTAGACATCAGTTAACTTTTTTGACATATCTCAGAGATGTTAACACCTGGTTGAGAGAGAGTCTTAACGACTCTTTGAAACCCAGATGTTTCAAAACCCAGAGATTAAATTTCCATACACTCCATCAAATTCTATCCTCACAGCGGATTCCTCAATTTCTGATTTTTATTTCCATAATATGAAGGTCCAGGATATCAAATATTAGGTTTATGTTTGCTTATATTTATACTTCAATTTTTGAACATGTAGCACAATATAATTACTGGCTTGTTAGTACAAAATGAAAAATACAAGTCCAATAATGATTTAATAGAGACTGTCCATGAATTGTTACTCAGCAATAGGTTAGTACACCATTAAATTACTGCTAAAACTACAGACTGCATTTTTTAAATGTTCTTTGATGATTAGAACGACACCTAGGTAGCATCATATAGTCTCCAGGTCATTGTTTGAAACATATTTCTCTCTCTGCTATTGACATGCAGCTGTATTTTCCCCATAATAAGCAGCTTTTCCTAATTCAGCTTGTATAACTTTTAGACATTTCTCATGATTATGTTAAAATGGCAAAGCTTTCAAATGTCTTTCTATCACTAATGCCTAATATGTTATCCAATTGATGAGGAGGGAAAAGCTAGTTTCAGTAGAATAAGAACATTTCCCCCCAAGTAATTCTATCTAAATCTGGTATAATATGAACTATATATCTTTAGGATTACTGAAAAAGACTATAGTAACCTTTTCTTTAAAATGTTCTTTGCATTTTCATGTGGTTTCACACTGCCAGCTTCTTGGACCTCATTCAAAATGTCAAAACCCTCCTTATGTTTTCATCTTTGGCTTAAGATAAATTGTTTCTTAGAGTAACTTCTTATAGATCCAAAAATTTTTGGTCCTACCTTCTGGAAATCAGGGTGTGATTTTAAGTGAAATTTAAAGACCATCAATGTATTGACACAAATTCTCTTTTCTTAATGAGTCCAAATGTCAAGGCTGTGGCTTAGGATAAAGTTCAATTAAATTGTTTAAAATGTAACATGTTATGTTTACCTTAGAAATAATTATTCTAATCATTAACATTTTACTATTACAAAAGAAAACACTTTTGTATTTCAGCACAGTGTTAATTTGGGTAAAATTTCATAATTCTCCAGGAATTCTTAAAATAATCTTATGAACAAAGGAAAGAATAGGGATTGTTTAAATTATTCTGTTCAATGAAACAGATGAAACCTTTCTAGAAGAATAGACTAGCAGAATAATGCCAGAATGAATGTGACTTCAGCCATTAGAAACAGAGCCAAGCAGAAAGTCAAGTTTCTTGGATTTACTACATAACTTGTGAATTGACAAGGCCAGATATCTCAAAGGCTGTTGGAAGAGTCCTTTCCTAACATATGGATACTGGGACATGCTATCAGGCTTCAAAGACTCTGCTCATACTCATTAATTTTAACTTTACTTTTTTAGAGCAGTTTTAAGCTCAGCACAAAATTGAGTGAAAGGTATAGAGATTTCCCATATGCCCCTCCCTGCACACACGCATAGCCTACCCATTACTAACATCCCCCACCATGGTGGTACATTTGTTGCAATCCATGAATCTACATAGAAACAACATTATCATCATCCAAAGTCTATAGTTTACACTAGAGTTGCATTGCTTCTGTACATTCTATAGGTTTGGATAAATGTGTAATGACAGATATCCACCCTATGGCCTAATACAGAATGACTTCATTGTCCTAAGAATCCTGTGTGTTCTGACTATTCATATCTCCTTCCCTCCAAAGCCTGGGAACCACTGATCTTTTTATTGTCTCCATGGTTTTGCCTTTTTCCAGAGTATCATATAGTTGGAATAAACAGAATGTAACCTTTTCAGATTGTCTTCTTTTACTTAGAATGTCATACAGTCGGAATAATATAGTATGTAGCCTTTTCAGATTGGTTTCTTTTGCTTAGTAATATGCATTTAAGTTCCCTCTATTTTTTTTTTTCAGGGTTTGAGAGTTCATTTGTTCTTAGTACTGAGTAATATTCTATTTTCTGGATATACTACAGTTTATTTATTCACTCACTTACTGAAGAGCATCTTGGTTGCTTCCAAGTTTTGGCAATTACAAATAAAGTTGCTATAAAAACACAAGTTAAGTTTCTATATGGACATACGTTTTCAATTCCTTTGGGTAAATACCAAGTAGTGTATGGTAAAAATATGTTTAGTTTTATAAGAAACTGTCTTCGAAGGTGACTGTATCATGTATCATTTTGCATTGCCACCAGCAGCATATGAGTGTTTCTATTGTTCCACATCCTTGCCAGCATTGGCTGTGGTCACTGTTTTGGATTTTAGCCATTCTTTAAAAGATGTGTATTAGTATCACATGGTTGTTTTCATTTGCGTTTCCTTGAAGACATACGGAGCACCTTTTCCTATGCTTATTTGTCTCCTATATGTGTTCTTTGTTGAGGTGATTAGTAAAGTTTTTGCCCATTTTTCTTTGGGTTGTTCATTTTCCTACTGTTGAGTATTAAGTGTGTTTTGTAAGTTTTGGATAACAGTCTTTTATAAGATATGTCTTCAGGAAATATTTTCTCCCAGTATGTGACATATCTTTTCATTCTCTTGATAGTGTCTTTTGTGGAGCAGAAAGTTTTAATTTTAATGAGGTGCAGTTATCAATTCTTTCTTTCACAGATTATTTGGTGTTGAGTGTCATATACCATTCTAATGTTTTTAAGCTAAAATTCCAGCTATTGTACCAAGATACATGTTTTTGTGTATACATATGTATATATGTGTGCACACACATATATGTAGATATACATACATACATATATGTATGTGTATGAGTATACATATATATGTATACATACCTATATACATACATGGCTGGGGTTTTCTTGAATCAATGATGATATGGTATCAATATTGATTATTCAAAAATGTTTTACAGGCAATATGTAAAACACTGATTATATTATATTTTCAATTTATGTAAAGTAATTTGTCTCTATGATAAAATTTACATTTTGTGAATTTTTCATTAAGATACTTAGACCAATCTATTTCCTAGCCTCAATAACAAGAGAAGAACTACTCTAATGTTAGCAATTTAATTTAACCTGTTTGTCAAACCACACTTAACACTGAAATAATACCCCCTGAGATTCTTTTCTCTCGATTCTGCAGAGAGCTTTTTATTTTCCTAGGCAGTGGTGAGCCTGAAATAATGTTCTCCAGGCAGCCTTTTTTTTTTTTTTCCCCAATAAATGTCTGTTCTCATAGGCCAATTACAGAAATGCACTTGCAGCAAAACAGGCAGCATAGATTACAAAGTAATTGCTGAGAAACTTCCAGAAAAACAATGATGAAGTGAATTAAAATGCCACAGACATTCTCTTCAAAGTTTTCTATTGACATATCTATAAAATCATCTTAAAAATAAAAGAAAAGCCTCAGCATCCAAAATTAACGACAATAATTACAATAATCCTCTAGAAACGATTTGACTTTCTTCACCCTTCTAGAGAAATGGCTCAGGATTAAGAGACAGGACTTGTAGGAAATCAGAACCCTACCACAAAACACACTATTTGGTCAGGACTCAATTAAAAGATAACAAAAGTATCCCCAAATGGTGTCGCCTGAACTATGGAAAAAGGACTCCATAAAGTCACCACTTAAACGCAATTTCAAATGGACATCGAGTATCTCTACTTTTTAGGGAGTACTGTGTGTTCCAGAAGTAAGTGATATATTCTGGGGTATTCTGCTATTGATTTTTTCATTAACCCAGGGATTTTGTCAGAAATTTAGTAGCTTTCTCCTTTCATTAGGACAAATACTTTTTTGGGGGGGATAGAGTCTCGCACTGTCACCCAGGTTGGAGTGCAGTGGCGCGATCTCGGCTCACTGCAAGCTCCACCTCCTGGGTTCACGCCATTCTCCTGCCTCAGCCTCCCGAGTAGCTGGGACTACAGGCCCGCCACCACGCCTGGCTAATTTTTTGTATTTTTAATAGAGACGGGGTTTCACCGTGTTAGCCAGGATAGTCTCGATCTCCTGACTTCGTGGTCCACCCTCCCTGGCCTCCCAAAGTGCTGCGATTACAGGCGTGAGCCACCATGCCTGGCCAGGAGAAACACATTTTTAATGTTCTTCATGTTCAATTTGAGGTAGGAAGTTAAAAATTGTTTTTTCCAGTTGCCCTCATCTTAAAGCTGCTGAAACGATCAGAAGCTGCCTCTGAAGAAACTTGGTGTTGACGAATGTCTTTAGATTCTTGAAATATAAATGAAAGAGAGTAAGAAGATTCCTATAAAATTTAGTCTGGCTATTCATAGTTAAGTTGAATAGTGACTGATAACAGATGATACTTAGCAGGGAGACCTTGTGCTCTGATATTCCAAAAAGTTTCTGCTTGGAAGTGAGCGGCTCTCAACCAAATCTGACCCTTACCGCTTACAAACTGTCAGAGACTTGTTCAAATTATTCAATCTCTTTATGCCCCAAGTTTAATACTTGTAAAATAGCAAATCTCTTAAGATTATGAACAAGAGCCTAGTATAGTGCCTAAAACATAGTGGGCCCGCAATCATTGGTCTTCTGAACTTCTGTATAAACACTCTCACATATCCAATCAGATACTCATTTAAGCCTTCTTAGTTGGGCGCAATGGCTCATGCCTGTAATGCCAGCACTTTGGGAGGCTGAGGCAGGCAGATCAGGAGATCAGGAGTTCAAGACGAGCCTGGCCAACATGGTGAAATCCTGTGTCTACTGAAAATACAAAAAAATTAGCCAGGTGTGGTGATGTGTGCCTGTAATCCCAGCTACTTGGGAGGTTGAGGCGGGAGAATTGCTGGAACCCAGGAGGCAGAAGTTGCAGTGAGCCGAGATCACGCCATTGCACTCCAGCCTGGGTGACAGAGGAGGACTCTGTCTGAAAACAACAGCAGCAACAACAACAAAAATCACCTTCTCGTGAATTAGTTATGCATGTGTTCAATATTAGCAAAACTTAGACGGCTTCTGTCATTACTAAAGGCAGACATAAGTCTTTAAGCCTCACACATCACAGGGGCTCTTCAGAAAGAATGAGAAACGTAACTTTTTTTGTAAGAATAGGTTTCTCATTTATCTTACTCCATCCAGGATGAAAACTCAGCCATTCCGGTGTTTTCTCTTGATTCAGGAGGAAAAATCTAGCAATGTTGACTACTTATCCTCCCTCCTTTCTTACTGGAGAGAAATTAAATTAGAGATTGAGAGGGATGAATAGCATCCTCCTCTCAAGGATGGCATCTGATTATTGGTTTGAATTACTTTATGGCAATATGTATAGAAATATCTATTTTGTCATTTGGTCTCTGGTTATGTAATCTTTATCTGCTGGTTAAAGTCACTGACTTTGCTGGCTTTCAGTGTCCTGTCAGCAACTTTCTGCTCACATAAGATGACATGAGTGTCAATATATACCCCTTCAACATGTATGAGAACTTGGCTTAGGTTATTCCAGCCACTTCTCTGGGGTCTTTATGCTACCATCTAAATCCATTATGGCTGGAGAACTCTGGGAATTTTGCCAACTCCCCAAAGAGTGAGACGGAAAGAAAGTGTGCTCTCTTCCTAATCCCCAAATCTCCTTGAGGTTCTATTCCTCCCGCTAGGGAAGGAAACTGGCTGCAACGTCACCAACATCTGATTCTCTTGATTTCCCTCTAAGTCTTCTTTCTCTTCCTTCAGTTTAAAGGATATTTAGCCTGGGTGGTGGTGATAACATGAGATCACATTTTCTATAAATCACACTTCCACTTGAGATGTGTCTGATACAAACACCAGAATTTGATGCTAATAATGATCCTGCTAGGACAAGATTCATTTGAAGCAAACTAAGATTTTGCATTTTGGGGGCAAAGTAGAAGAGGAATAATAAAGGGTAGAAAGAATTGGGGACAGGGAGTGTGATAGGCACAAACTAACACTTCAAAATATTAGTCCTTCCCATGTCTCTCATTAGAAAATAAATAAAATATATCTTGAATTACGATAGGCAGTTTTATTTCATCCATTAATACCTACAGAGAGTCCAGCTAATTGACTCATTTATGCAAATCTAGGTGTTATTCTATTTTTCTCTAATGGACAGTTAACCAAATTGGGGAATAAATGCCCTAATAGAAACAATTAATTCCTAAAAGATTAATTTGGTAAACAAAAGCAATATAAACATCATTTTGCCATCCATGCAAGAAGCTTTGGCCCAAAGAGCATGAATTTAGATTAAAAAATTATTTGTATGGAGTGATTAAAATTTTTAGATGTGTGAATAGCTAAATATTATTACATGAGAAATGACATATCTCAATTCATAAAGAAGACTTTTATATTTACCTCAGTGAGATAATAGTAGTGATTTTAATAAAAGCTAACATCAGTTGAGTACTTCCATTGTGCTGAATACCTTTCTAAGTGCTTAATATGTATTAATTCATTTAATCTTCACAACTCATTGTTACCCAAATTTAGTTTGCCAGATTTAGCAAATTATAATGAAGGATACCCAGATAAATCTAAATTTGAGTTAAGTAATGAATACATTTTAAGTATTCCTAAATATTGAATGGACCATATGAATGAAAATTATTCATTATGTGTCCATAATTAAAATTTAACTATGCATCCTCGATCTTATCTGACAACCTCTCCTCATTTCACAGGTGAGAAATCTGAGACACAAGCAAAATATATATCACTCTGTGCATGTCTACAAACAGGGTTGCTCCAGATATATTGCCTCATCAAATAAAAGTCCTGGTCAATTCTTACCAAATTTATGCTCCTTTTGTTGTCATCAAGAAAAGCGATTAACCTGAATTTATATTTCCTGGGAATCTTTCCGTATTACTGCTAACACCAGTTGCTCTGCCTGGAGTACAATCAGGAACACATTTATCATAAATCTTCCCACTCTTGTCTGCTATGTCAGTTATAATTGGTCAATTTGCAGACTTCAGTTGTCTTTATCACTTCATGATTAGTTCATTCCAGTGCCCCTTATTTGGTGTCTTTCTCTTAAATCTTCAGCACAATAATTCAGACAAGGGCAGTCTGAGCTCAAGTCTACTCATACAAATGCTGATATCACCAAACCTCTTAATGATGAACAGGTACTGTTCTAACAATGATAAAATCAATTCTAGGATAATATTCTGAAACCAACTTTGTCTATAACCCACTAAAATCCTGGGCTTGTCAAACAAATTTTGCTTTTCACTGCAGCAATTCTTTGAAGCAGGAGTATGTGTTTTCTACAATACCCACTTGCAATAAGTCATGATTAGGTTCACATTTTGTAAAGTGATATTTGAATCAAAATGTAGGTTCTTGTAAAATGTTATTTTTTGTCTATAGTGTAGAAATTTCCTCTTCAAAACTTTGCATATGACATATTTTCTATAAGAGTTGTGAGTTCTTGTGAATCACAACCAGAAACCTTGTAGAATCAGAGACATTTACAACAAACAGATTATTAACCTCCCCACGCAAATATTTTGTCAAAATTTTATGGTATATTTTAGTGAGAGTGTTTCCTACACATTTTTTTAACAGTTCTACTGCATGTAATGATCTTTACCAGTTATAGTTTATTAGTATGTTGATATACAGCATATGTTTATAATGTGTGTGTCACTGTGCTAAGTAATTTCTATACATATTGTCACTGAAGGTTCCCAATAAGCTTTATGGATTAATTGTGGTCATTCAATTTTGTATATGAGGAAACTGAAGCTTAGCCAAAATTATATAGCTAGCAAGTGGGGGAATAGGAATTTTAACTAAGCCAGGGATCCCTCCCTCCCTCCCTCCCTCCCTCCCTTCCTTCCTTCCTTCTTTTTCTTTCTTTCTCTCTTTCTCTCTCTCTCTCTCTCTCTCTCTCTCTTTCTCTCTTTCTTTCTTTCAACAGAGTCTCACTCTGTTGCCCGGGCTGGAGTGCAGTGGCACAGTCTCAGCTCACTGCAACTTCCACCTCCCGGATTCAAGCGATTCTCTTGCTTTAGCATCCTGAGTAGCTGGGATTATAGGTGTGCCCCACAACGTCAGGCTGATTTTTGAACTTTTAGTAGAGACAGGGTTTCGCGTGTTGGCCAGGCTGGTCTCAAGCCTCTGACCTCAAGTGATCCACCCTCCTCGGCCTCCCAAAGTGCTGGGATTACAGGCATGAGCCACTGCACCCAATCTGAGCCAGGGATCTTAACCACCATATAATACCGTGTTCTTTAGAGATACAAGATTCCCCTACTTTGTGGATAATGTATTAATAAACGTCACCATATGGAACCTCCTCACAAACCTTTTTCTAGAGGCTGTGGGTTAAATACAGACAAGTCGCTGTCTAGCCTTCTCCTCTCTGGATTGGGGGCTACTTCTTGCAGCATACCTGACTTTTAGGGCATTTCCTCAGGGTAGATTGTTGAAGGTGGTCTTAACTAGGCTGATAGAATCCATACATGAGTCCATCAGGAATACCACAGATCACTTGAAGATTGTGTCTTGAATGCAGAGGAAGATGTCAATCACCCCTAACATTGTTTTTACAAACTTCCTGAACTTTCCGTTCACCTCATCGTGAGAAAACCTCTGACTTCCTCCTGGGATTCTTCAAGTCAAAAATTCACATTCACCTTAGAATTCATTTTTCTACTCCATAATACATGTTTTTACTAATTAAAAATACTAGCTGTTATGTATCAGGCACCTATTTTGCTTAGCATTCTGCCATGTGAATAATGCCATTATTATTTTACAGATAAGAAAACTATACACAGAGGGGTTAAACAATTTACTGAAGCTTGTATATAAGGCAAAGGCAAAATCCAGGGCTTCCAACATTCCAGTAGTGTGCTATGCTGCTAGTCTAGGGTATGCAAGCTCTTATTCTCACATAACAATCCCCTTGTTCCTTTTTACATACCTGTTACTTGACATAGGATATCAAACACATCCTTTTGGAGCAAGGGTAAAATTCAGCTTACTTTTAGTTCACTGTGGAAAATTCATATGTAGATCCATTTCAGGAATGTCCAGAAAGACTTGTTATCATCTAGTTTAGGCTCTAACATTATTTTTGTGTGTATGTAGAAAGTTCCTGAATGACCAGGCGTGGTGGCTCATGGCTGTAGTCCCAGCACTTAGGGAGGCCGAGGCAGGTGGATTACTTGAGCCTCGGAGTTCAGGGCCAGCCTGGGCAACACGGCAAAACCCTGTCTCTATTAAAAATAGAGGTGAGGTGGCATGTACCTGTAGTCCCAGCTACTCAGGAGGCTGAAGTGAGAGGATTGCTTGAACCCAGGAGGCAGAGGTTGTAGTAAACGGAGATCACACTACTGCACTTCACCCTCGCAACACAGCAAGACCCCGTCTCAAAAATAAAAGAAAAAGTTTATGAATAATGAAAAAGAAATCATATTAAGACAGTGGAATATTTTCTTAAAATGAGTTACCAGTTGATGGTGATCTTTCAGTACTCACAATGGCTAGAAGGATTCTTAAAGGTATTTTAAGAGCCTAGACTTCAGTTGAATCCAAAACCCATAATTTGCAATCTCAGTGAAGTTGCATTAAAAGTTTCCTTCATAATGTTAATATTATAGAAAATCATTTTTTAAATTTTATATTTTGTAGAGATGGGTTCTCACTGCGTTGCCCAGCCTGGTCTTCAACTCCTGGCTTCAAGTGATCCTCCTGCCTGGGCCTTCCAAAGCATTGAGATTATAGGCATGAGCCAACTTGCCAGGCCAGAAAAATCATTTTCTAAGTTGTAACCAGTATATCACAAAATACTTTATGAACCCTGATGTATGTGTTTAACATTACTTACATTAAGAATTTTCCTGAAAGCTCTTTATCCACTATAAATATGTGTTTACAAGGTAAGCCATAAAGTGTTTTATTTGTAAATAAATAGCTCTTTTGAAAGGCAGATTAAAAACACATTTAAATGCACAAAACCTCCTCTTTCTGCCTTTGTTCAATATTCATTGAACTCTGCTTAAATAATGAGTATTGTGTTCAATGTATATCATTTTTGAAGCACAGCCAATGGAAATGAGCATTTTAAATTAAGTGACTGGTTGTATAAAGCATTCAGAAGTATGTCTGGTGCTTTGCGCCTTCTTTAGTAAAATTCTAATTATTTACATACTAGTCATATAATGGACAATTTGTATTTAAGAATTTGTTTCAGTTTAAATCTCTGACTATATAATTGTGTGATTTCTCCCCAGGGTTATAAAGAACGCGAATCTGTGGTCTATGATAATTGCATCTGGAAAACAGTTAAAAACACTTGTAATTTAAATAAAATCCATAAAAAGAGCTGTCAAAAATCTGATTTAACTCATCTTATGAATATTCTCTAAAATTACACTTAGAGTGTCTTTCTCCTTCCAGAGTATAGATTTAATATTTATCACAAAAACATTTAAATTATGTACCAGTTCAATCAATGTGGATACAATAACTCATATTGAAATCCTACAAGCCACTGCTATTGGAATTTATTTGGAAAAAGGACCAGATTCAGAAGATTGCAACCATTCTTATAAAGAAGGAGTTATTCTGAAAGTAATGTAGCTATGCATGTATTGCATGCCTTAGAAAATATTGCAATGGATCCCACATGTTTATTGTTTGCATATTAATAAAGAACACTACAAGATTTAAGAATGGACTATTATTACTGCTTAAAACATGTGGGAGCATCACTTGAGCAAAGGAATTTGAGGCTGCAGTGAGTGGTAATCACACCATTGCACTCCAGCCTGCATGACAGAATCTCTATCCAGACCCTATCTCTTAAAAAAAAAAAAAAAAAAAAAAATTAAAAAATTAAAAAATTTAAATTTAAATTACAAAAATCCTCAAACATGTAAGAGCATAGGAATGGCAAAGTAAGATTTTTACTCTTCTATGAAAGAATGAAAACACTGACTCCAAAATTAATAGTAATAATAATTTATTGTTTAATCAATGTTTTAAGAACTCTGTGAATTAACCAAAGGCCTGCAACAATCCAAGGAAATTTTTTTGAAGAAAAATGGTTGAATCTCGATGACAACAGTGAGCTTTGCCACATTTCAAATTATTTTTATTCCTCTCCCCACCTTTAAAGAAATTTTGAAAAAAATAAAAAGCCTCATAATTATGGTAGCCATGTAAAACAGACACCTTTTGGAAGGGGAAGAATGGGTTTGAAGGTCCCCAAAAGCCCATATTCATACATGTCTGGCAGTTCTCCGGAAACATCCATTTGCAGAACTCATCTGTATTTGGCCTAAATCAGACCTCACCAACTCTAAGGAGCTTTCAACTCTGGGGCTACATTTGTAAAAAACAATCAACAGTGGGTACTTAATATTGCAGCTTCATGAGGCAATGATAACAGCTGTGACCACAGAGAAGCTCACCAAAAAACATAAAGGGAAAAACTTGCAAAGTTGTCTGTGGGGGCCTTTGAAAAGCTCCAACTTATTCTTGTGAATCTAGAAGGTTTTGCATATATGCAGGGATGTATGCACACCCAGAAAAGACTTGAGAAGGACCTAAGCTGTTGCCTCTGGCTAACCTTCAGGCTCTGATGAAAGCTAAAAGTAAAAAGTAAAGGCCAAATTTTAACCTGCTTACATAAGCATTGAAGGCCTCTCCAAACTGCACATAGAAGCTCTCAACAAAGTCTGGGAAATTTATAGTTTCAAAGCATGTAAGGACATGTCTGACCAATCATTCACTGACCACTAGCTAACTGACCAGAAATTGTAGTGGTTACATGTGACAAAAAATATAGACTGTATGGAAGTAGTTCAGGAAATTCACTAAACAAATAGCAATGACAAAAACAAACATCAATAACAAAAATATATACATTGTGGGGATAATCTGACTTTCATAGTTGTCACATTATATTATTTAAAATATCTAGTTTTTAACAAAATATTATGAGATGTTAAAAAAAAAAGTAAAATATAAAAGCCCAAACCCAAGAAAAAACTCAGGCAACAGAAATTGTTGCTGAGGAATCCTACATTAGACGTAGCTAGACAAGTACTTTGAGTCAATTATTTTAAAACATGTTCCAAGAACTAAAGAACATAATGCCTAAAGAAATATAAAAAAAATATGAGAATTATGTCTCAAGAAATACAGAATAGCAACAAAGAGATAGAGATCTCTTTAATCTGAACTTGAAAATGAAAATTCTGAACTTGAAAATTATAGTTACTAAATAAAAAATTAGCTAGAAGGGCTTAAAAGCAGATTTTACCTGTCTGAAGAAGTAACCAATAAAATTTAAGATAGGTCAGTTGAGACGTTCAGAGTGATACATAAAGAAAAAAATAGGAAAAATGAATAAAATATCAGACGCTGTTGGATACCATTAAGCACAAGAATATACGTATTATGGGAGTCTCAGAAAGATAAAAGAGAGATGATGACAGAAAGAACATCTGAAAACATTATGACTAAATTTTCCCAAATTTGAGTAAAAATTTCAAGACATATTCAAGAATTTCAGTAAACTCTAAATGGGATAAACTAAACACACACACACACACACACACACACACACACATCCCCCTAATATTCCCAAGCAAATGAATTGTCAGGCCCGTATCTTACACCATATACAAGAATGAACTCAAGATAGATTAAATACCTAAACATTAAGACTAAAACTATAAAACTCCTGGAAGAAAATATAGAGGAAAATTTTTATGACATTGTACTTGGCAATGATTTTTTGAATGTGACCAGAAAAGCACAGACAACAAAAGTAAGAACAGACAATTGGCATTTCATCAAACTTAAATACTTTTGTATATAAAAGGACACAATTGACAGAATGGAAAGGCAACTGTTAGAATGAGAGAAAATATTTACAAATCCTATATCTGATAAGAAATTAATATCTATAATATATAAATAACTCCTATAACTCAGCAACAAGAAGTAAAATAACCAGATAAAAAATGGGCAACAGACTTATAGAGCCATTTCTCCAAAGATGACATACAAATGGCCACCAAGAAAGTAAAAAGATGATCAACTAGTTATCAGAGAAATGCAAATTAAAATCACAGAGAGATATTACCACACATCCATTAGGATGGTACTATTTTAAAAAACTACAGAAAATAGCAAGTATTGATGAGGATGTGAAAAAATGTATAAAACCATTGTGCACTATTGGTGGGACTGTAAAATGGTGCCATCATTACAGAGAACAGTATGATGCTTTCTCAAAAAATTAAAAATAGAACTACCATATTAGCCAACAATCCCATATCTGAAAATATATCCACAATAATTGAAAGCAGGGGGGCCAGATATTTACATCTGTGTGTTCAGAACAGCACTATTCACAATAGCCAAGAGGTAAAAACATCCCAAACATCCATTGATAAACGACTGGATAAACAAAATATTTACACATACAATAGACTATTACTCAACCTTAAAACGGAAAGAAATTCTGACATGCTACAACATGGATAAATCTTAAGGATATTACACTAAGTGAAATAATCTAGTCATAGAAAATCACATATCCACTTACACGAGGTACTTAAAGTAGTAAAATTAGAGAGACAGAAAGTAGAATGGTGATTGCCAGGTTCTAGGGGAATGGAGAAATGAGGAGTTACTGTTTTATGAGTATAGAGTTTCAGATTTGCAAGTCAAGTAAGTTCTGAGATCTGTTTGTCATGAATGTGAATATATTTAACACTACTGAATTGTATACTTAAAATCATTTGAAATGATAAATTTAATGTTATGTGTGGTTTTCAACCATAATTTAAAAAGCAACAAAGAGAAAGAAAGTAAATAGGGATGAAGCCAAAACTTTGCTCATTATTTTCAACATGTATGGCCAAAAGATGTAAGACCTCTGCACCACTTATGTGGGAGAAATTTTAAATGCACACCTAAACGCATCATAAACAAACTGTCAAAAGACAGAGAATTTTGAAAGCAGCAAGAGAGAAGAAACTCATGACATACAAGAGATCTTTAATAAGATGAACAGCCAATTTTGTATTGAAACCATGCAGGCCAGAAGGCAGTGCAATGACATACTCAAAGGGCTAAAAGAAAAAAGACTCTCAGGCCGGGTACAGTGGCTCACGCCTGCAATCCCAGCACTTTGGGAGGCTGAGGTGGGTGGATCACGATGTCAGGAGATCAAGACCATTCTGGCTAACACGGTGAAACGCCTTCTGTACTAAAAATACAACAAAATTAGCTGGGCGTGGTGGTGGGCACCTGCAGTCCCAGCTACTCGGGAGGCTGAGGCAGGAGAACGGCATGAACCCGGGAGGCAGAGCTTGCAGTGAGCCGAGATCATGCCACTGCACTCCAGCCTGGGTGACAGAGCAAGACTCTGTCTCAAAAAAAAAAAAAGAAAAAAGAGAAAAAAAGAAAAAAGACTCTCAACCAAGAATTCTATATCTAGCAATGAAGGAAATATAGATTATGAGGCAGAAATTAAGACATTTGCAGGAAAACAAAAACTAACACTGGCCAAATTTGCTACTAATAGCCATTTCTTATAAGAAATAATATAAGTAAATTTTCAAGTTGAAGAATACAGAGAAAATAAAGAGCACCCGTAAAGCTAAGCACATAAGTGAAAATGAAGGACAGTATAAATATATGTTTTGTTTATAGCATTTTTTTTTTTTTTTACTTCTGGCTTATTTGCAAGTCAACTGCAAAGAGCAATAATTACATATCTTTGTTGATGAACATATGACATATAAAGATGTAATATGTATGATGATAATAGATCAAATAAGGGCGAAGGAAGCAACTATTGAAATTAAGTTGTTATTAATATGGATTAGATTGTTATGCTTTAAGATGTGACTTGTAATTCTCAGAGCAACTTCTAAGAAAATAACTCAAAAATAGGTGGTAAAAGAAATAATGGAGGAATTAAAATGGTACTTAAATTATTCTATTTAACATAAAAAAGGGGGTAATAAACAAATAGGCAAACAAAATAGGGAAAAAGAGGGTAATAAACAAATAGGAAAAAAGAAAAAAGGGGGTAATAAAATAGGAAACAAGGGGGTAATAAACAAATTTTTCAGAAAAGCCATCCATGAAATTTAAACTTTTTAGCTAGACTGAGAGAAAAAAATAGAAGGCTAAATGACTAAAATCAGAAGTAAATCAATTTTTTTTTTGACAAGGATGCTAGAATAATTCAAAGTGAAAATTATATGTTTTTCAACAAATAATTCTGGGACAACTGAATATCCACATGTAAAAGAATTTATTTGAAACCCAATCTCATATCATATACAAAAATTAATTCAAATAGTTCAAAGTTCTAAATGTCAGAGCTAAAAGTGTAAAACTCTTAAAGAAAAATGTAGGTGAAAATCTTTATCACATTGGAGTAGACAAGGATGACATGAAACTACAAGTGAAAAAGGAAAAGAAAACAAAATTGAGATTCATCAAAATTAAAAATCCTTGTGCTTCAAAGTATACCATTAAGAAAATAAAAAGATAATTCACAAAGTAGGAGGAAATATTTGCAAGTAATATATCTGATACAATAGTTTCACTCAGAGTATACAAAGAATCCAAGTAACTCAATAATAAAAAGACAATACAATTTTAAAATGCCAAGAAATGTAATAAACATTTCTCCGAAGAAATGCTGCCATTAAAAAAAATTTAAAAACAAAAAGATACTCAACACCATTAGTCATCAGAGAGCTACAAATCAAAACCACAGTATAATACTACTTTAAGAAAAGTAGAATGACTATAATCAAAAATACACAATGACAAATGTTAGAGATGATGGGGAGAAATTGGGTTCCTTATACACCGATGGTGAGAACATAAAATGAAACTGCTTTAGAAAATTATTTGGCAGGTCCTCAAAAAGTTAAACATCGAGTTACCATATGATCCAGCAATTTACTTCTGAGTATATGCCCAAGGGATTTGAAAACATGTTCCTACAAAAACTTGTTGGGTGTTTGTAACATCATTATTTATAATAGATAAAAGGGGGAACCACTCAAATGTCCATCAACTGATAAATGGACAAAGTGTAATATAGCCATACAATGAAATATTATTCAGTCATGAAAAGGAATGAAGCATTGTTGTATGAGAGGACATTAGAAGTTTGAAAATACTGTGCTAAGTCCAGACATTTTCAAACAACATGTTTTTAAACAACATTATGCTAAATCCAGACATGAAACACCCCATATGAGCATCGCATGATTTCATTTATGATTCTGGATGTTCTTAAGTGTCCAGAAAATGCAAATTAAGAGAGTCAGATATTATATTAATTACATTAATTCTTGCTAGAGGCTGGAAGGACACAGGTATTGGGAATTGAGAGTGACTTCTAAAGAATATGGTGCTTCTTTCGGGGATGATGCACATGTTCTGGAATTAGATAGTGGTTATGGTTGCTAACGTTTGTGAACATACTAAAACCATTGAAAAATCATGAATAAAAGCAATATACTTCATGTATTCAATAGAAAAATGTGTTATGACTGCTCTTAATGATTAAGAAAAAACTAGTAAGAAGATTGCTTTGTGTAACAAAGTCTTTACTGATAAAATTGTAACATAGCATTGTCCTGAAAATATTAAGATCAGATGATCAATAAATAATTCCTTATTACATAAATAAAACTAGCCGTTCACGGTGGCTCATGCCTGTAACCCCAGCACTTTGAGAGGCCGAGGCGGGTGGATCACCTGAGGTCAGGAGTTTGAGACTAGCCAGCCAACATGGTGAATCCCCTTCTCTACTAAAAACACAAAAATTAGCCGGGCATGGTGGCAGGTGCCTGTAATCCCAGCTAGTTGGGAGGCTGAGGTAGGAGATTCACTTGAACTGGGGAGGTGGAGGTTGCAGTGAGCCGAGATCACGCTGCTGCACCATAGCCTGGGTGACAGAGTGAGGCTCCATCTCAGAATAAATACGTAAATAAATGAATAAATAAAACTTTGCTAAATTCTCTGAGCTCCAATTTCCAAAATGAATGTCAGAACTGGCACCCATACTTTCAAAAGAATAGATGTAAAACACTTGCAGCCCATTAATAAAATAATTACAAAAATATTAAAACCTCAAACACATGGCTGTGTAGTGCACTTCTGGTTGAAGGAAAAAATATCAGAGGCTAGCAAAGCACACAGGGCAACTACATCAACTTATACACTGTATATAAAATGGTAAAGGTTTAAGAAGCTACATAAAGGGAAAACAACATCAAAACTTGTGTTACCAACTGGATCAGAGGAAAGCAAACCTGTTCTAAGCATGGATGTTTTAAAACAGTTTGTTTGCTTTCTACCTGGGAAATTTGGAAAGGAAAAATTGGGTTTTTCTCCCCTTTGATATAATTATGCACAAAACAATATCATAAACCATAATTTATTACCTGTCTTCAGAGAAATATATAAAGCATTCTCCCAGATTACTTTACTTGAGCTGGTGGCTTTTACTTTTTTCTCTTTTGCTTTCAGCCTCTTACTTTCTTTCTCTTTCTGGACTGTTTTGGATTCGAGCCCATTCTGTTTTGGTGACCTAAGCAATATCCCTCTCCATTTCCTTTGGAAGCGGCACCCTCATATTCCTTTGAGAAACTAAGTCTCTCTCGGTACATTTGCTCTTGGAAAGATTGCCCATGAGGGAGTCTTGGCCAATCAGGGGTCAGCGAGTAAGTGAAGCTCAGGGGTCAGACTGTCTTTATGAATCACCAATCTGCATCTGAGTGGCATCAGAGTAGATAAATGATGCTCGTTCATTCCTTTTGCAAGTCCCTAAAGGGATTGGTTGCCCATTTATTCCTATTACACAAGTTCTCAGAACAGGTCCCAGTTTTGTTGAAGTTCTAGTTCTGTACAGTCTTTGATTTTTTTTTTTATTTTTTGACATCTTATCCTCTCAGCACAATTCTTCCTTCTGCTGAATTTACGCATACTGTGTTTCTGTTGTTTAAGTTACATTATTCTCCTTCAATTTAGGATTTTAGGCACTGTTCTCACTGCTCTCATGGTTTATCTATTAACATCTTGGGAAACGGGGAAATTATTCTACTATCCAGGAAGTAAATCTGCAATTGATGCTGGTACTGATAGTTCAGAATTACCTTCTACGACTGACTCCCTCTTCAATGCATACAATTAAAGAAGAGGCCAGAAGAGAAATCAGTCATTCTTTTAAACTTCTTTTTTCTTCAGGTATGTTTTTATCCTTTTATTGGTTTAGAAAATGAAAACTGGTTACCTACATGGAATAGATAGGCATTCGTGTGTGTGTGTGTGTGTGTGTGTGTGTGTTATATATAGAAAGTGTGTGTTTGTGTCTGTATTCGAATTCCTCAGTTGTTCAATCACAATGTGATAATCATTAATTCAGAAAATGTGTTTCCTTTAATTGATTTATTCGCACCAACTCATTAACTAATTCTGTGCTGTCATCTTGTGGTTCCTTCCCTGTAACGTTCACTAATTTCCTGGAAAAATATAACAATCTGATTTATCCATTAAATTACACTAGTGTTGTTGTTTTAATTCAAAATGTTCTTTATGTAGTGCAAAGTTTTTATATTATTGCAAATAGCACTTCTAAAGAAGGATTTTCTAACTAATAAAAAAGTAGATTATTTATTGTTTTCATTTTGAACAATTAAAATTTTGCCATCAAAGTGGTTTTTAATAAAAGATATTGACACAGCAGGAATATCAAAATAAAGAGAAAGTATAGTGGTAGAGGAAATACAGTTATGGAAACATAATTGTACTCCAACCTAGGCAAAGATGTTTATTGCAGTGGAGCACAGGATTAAATTATGGCTTTAATTATGGTAACCAAGGAAAAAGTTAAATATAATGTATTACCTAGTTCTAGTTACCTTAATTAAGGGAGAAAAAGGAAGGATTTTTCCCTGCCTGTAAATTCTTTAAATACATTTTTATATTAAGTCTATGTAAGGGACAAAAAAATCACACCGTTGATGTCTTCCTGGTGCAAATGGAAAAGCAAGCTAACAAATAAAAACTGAAATTGACTGCCTCACATAATCGTAAGACACTAGGAAGATTGGCTTGAGTCAGGGCTTGAACAAGGTTGGCACAATATATTCCTTGACTCTTTTCTTCTTTGTTTTTCACGTCTTCATGGTTGCAAGATGGCTGCCAGCAAATTTCAGGTTGAAATCCAGGAGCGAAGAGCCTTTTCTAGCAAAATGTTTATTAGTTTCATTAAGCCTCATTTGTCCATGTGCAGATCATTCCACCAATCACTACAGCCAGGAGCATGAGATCACTCTACTTCAGGGAAGAAGCTGGGTTCACTGACAGCACATGGGTTTATACTGAAGAAAAGAGAGAGACTCCCATTGAGAAACTGAGAAGTTAGAACGAGGGTAATCTGTTTCAGTATATCTTCCTCTTTAAATCTTTCAGAAAATGTTCCATAATCACAAATACTCATATTGCTGTTTGTGTAAATTCGTTTTTGTTTGTTTTTGACTTTGAAATGAAAATGATGTCAAATTTCATATTTGGAGCAATATGGCACACCCTAGAAGATGCATGTATAAAGATAGAGACAAGACAGTGCCACATCAGATGGTCTCAAGATCAGATGAGATTTTATGAGATGGTGATCAGATCTGATCTTGAGACCATCTCATCTGGCACCCTTTTGTCTCCATCTTCCTCTTGAGATCATCACTCTTTGAGAGTTTGCACCAATCTTTGGGGATGGTTTTAGACTTCTACTGGCCATGGAATATTTTGGTTGTTGAGAGACAGGTGATCCCCCTGGCTAAAATACACATTTTACTTACACTTTTGGCTGTTGCAAGATCAATGATGGCATTTAAAAAATGGGACTTTATAAGATAGAAAAACATTTTTAAACAAGTGACACCAGTTTGAGGAGCTAAGTACATATGTCATATCTCATTTTTTCAGTTGATATTTAAACATTATTAAAAATAAATATGGGTAAATCATAATAAGAACTTATATCCACTAACACTTTAATTTTTCTTACGGTGAAACAATAGCTGTACAATGAAAATGATTTTAGTCAAATTGAATCTTGATTAAGTATAATTACTTATTGAAGAAATACAACATAATTATTAAAAGCTGGTTTCATCTGTAAGATTCAGGCTACTAAAAGCTCTGAACTCAATATATATGTAAATATGCAAGTTAAACTCTTAAATTTAACCATCAGTTCTGACAAAACTCAATACTGTCTTTAAAAATAATGTAAAAACATTAATAAAATGTTGTTCTTACATCTTCTACAATTATTCAATGTAAAGCGTTCCTTGCTTTTAATATCTTGTCTTCATATTTTCTACTAAAATATTCCTTAGGCCCATGTCTATTGGCAGATGTTTCTTTTTATTTTTTAAGCTCAATAGATGATTTGTGATATCCTGTAGAGACACCAATAAATTTACTAATAAATACCAGGTGTTTAGGCAATTGATATTTTCACTTTACATTGTGTGCTCATAAAATATAGGTCTTCATGTGTATTTCTAACTCTTAATGCGTTGAACATCACAGTAGTACAATACATTTCTTTGAGCTCAACGGAAGTCAGAGTGAACAGTTAGTGATGCACTTCTGGTATTTCATACATAATTGAACCACTCAATTTCTTATATTTCTTGGTACCTGATACTTCTGATATATCCATGAAAAAAGTCAACAAATGATTTGTGATGTCCTTAATGAATGCTTAACAAATAAGAGAGTTTTCCTCTATCAGACAATCAGGTCCTGACATAAAATACTCTTTTAATAAATATTTATTAAATGAATTCATTTCAAAGTCCACTTCGAATTAAGAACAATTGTTATAGATTTGTCAAATTTCTGGACATAAACAAATTAGGCATAAAATAGAGATAAAAGACTTAGTACCTAATCTATGGTCAAAGTCATGGAATTTCAAAGCAAAAACAAACCAAGTCTTGTATAGCCATAAATTCAAGGTCTGGATGAAACTGAATTATAATTTGATTTAATTTAATGTGATGCGTTCTTCACTAAAATGTGAGAGATTCATTCTCTAGGTTTTAGGATCCAGTTGAATAGGTCCTATTTTACTTTAAGAAAAGCTTTTTACCTTATACAAATCCCCAGGCCTATCAACCCAATGAATTTGGGGGAAGAATACATTATCAAATAATTAGCCTTTATATACTGAGATTCATTTACCTACTGAACTCACATTATGTCTGAAAAAGTTTTTATTTTACAAAAACAGACTTGTCTTAGTTCTTCTGAAATTTTATTTTAGTAAAAAGTCAGTTTCACGTAGACTGGTGGTCCCCAAGTGTGATGGATCATCCAAAAGCGCTGGGAGAGCTTTTGTAAAATTATAAATTTTGTCATATTTCCTCAGAAATCCTTATTTAGTAGGTCTGGGTGGCCCCCAAGGGTTTCTCATGATAAGTCTGATTGGGATTTAGTTTTATAAACCAAAAGTACTTGCCTAAGACCGCAGTCAAAGACTGGATTTATATCTGGATTATTTACAAACTAACTAGTTGTCATTATTTTCCTCTGGAAAAAGCTTGCTTCTGAGCTGTTTTTGCTTGAACTATGTTAACTCTCTGATCAGGTAAAGGTTCATGTTTTCTCATCTCAATCCTTAATAACATGTTTTATAGTCAGACATAAAATGTTGACTTTGCAGTAGAACCTGCATCATACTAAAGTTCCTCTACCTAACATGCCCGGGAAATTTAGAGTGTACTATTGGGGGGGAAAAAAAGAAAAAAAAAATTCTTTCAGAATTATTTATCATGATGTTCGTCTCAGACTAAAATACAGCTTACATATTATTTATTTCTGCACAAAACCTAAGTTGTATTTTTCTATTCCCAAATGCATGAATTATTAGCAAGCTGGGAACTGGATCATTGTTAAGACATTGCAGATGATCCAAATAATCTTGTTTCAAATGCCAAACCCCATTACGAGCAGATGTACTGGAGCTATTTTCTAGTGTTTGGCTCATTTGTATAATGGCAAAGGGGGCTTCCCCTGACAATCGTTGTAATCCAGTTTCATCTCAGTAATTTTTACTCAACCACGTCAAACTCCCAACCTCGGAAAAGCACTCAACAATTATTCAACTTAGGATACCAGTACCTAGAGCATTTATAAATACATGCATACAGGCAAAAACCAGATCTTTAACATTTTATATTAACATCAACGTGATTAAAATGAAAGAAATATTCTCATATGCCTATTACATCAAATCTTTATTGCTACTTTGCCCTAACCATCAGTAGATTTTTTCATTTCTTTATTGTCTTACTTTTCAT
Source organism: Mandrillus leucophaeus (assembly GCF_000951045.1). Taxonomy (NCBI): domain Eukaryota; kingdom Metazoa; phylum Chordata; class Mammalia; order Primates; family Cercopithecidae; genus Mandrillus; species Mandrillus leucophaeus. The sequence goes on along the minus strand of NW_012101410.1, from coordinate 1,678,970 downwards.
GTGTTTCCTAAATCTCAGATCTCATTTGGAGAAAAAAAATCAACTCTGAATTCAGCTAAGTCACTTAAAACTCTGATAGTAAAGAAAATGGAATTAACCGAATTCCAGGTTAATTTCTTCATGTGAGATCCAAACACACTTAAGGCCCTTTTACTCCTAAAGATTTTTAATTCCATGGTTTTGCAAACTAATAGAGGTCTAAACATTGATAGCTTTATAACTGGAATATTTAAATCAAATAATATTCCTTTAAATCAGTTAGAAAACAAAATATAAATTGCTGTTTTATCCTTGACATGATCACTTTCCTTATCTTGTTTTTCTTTCTTTTACGCCTAATTTTTCCTTTTAGTTTTTTTTTCCTTTGATTTCATTCAGGTATTTTATCTTTTCCAAAGACCTATGACCTATTCTATAATGTTTGCAGTAGGTTATAAGTAACTTTAGATATTGCAAGCATATATTGCTGTTACTACTTAAAATTTTATCTCATATACATTGCAATATTTCAATGTTCCAAATACAAATACAACTTTAGCAGAAATAAATAAACAAAATTGTTTCATTTCACTTTTGTTTGCATATGGGATTTTATATTATGAGGACTGAATCAGAGATTCAAGATAATTTGTTGAAACCAATACAAAACAGTCCTTCATAAACATTATTATTGTCCTTTAACTCTCGCCCTCTTTTTGAATTTCTTCTACCATAGTTGCTGTATGTTAAACGAAGGCAAAGGAGCTACCATATTTTGAATTATGTCTGGTAGAGGAGCTTTCATTTATGAAGCACCAAATACAAGATTTTTAATAAATGAATAAGGACAATTTGAATAATGACATTTAGAATTTTAAATTTGTAGAAGTGGAAGCAAATATTGACTTTGATAATAAATGTAATTTCAGCAAGTTATCACTCATCTTGGAAATATCCACAGTCAAGGGAAAGATTATCTTTATTTGTTAGAAGTAATTAAAAAAAGTTGGTATCATATAGTACTATTCAAGACTATCAACATATTTTACAACAAAGATGAGACCAAAATGGAATGATGTTTCTGTTTTACCTGAGTCATTACATGATGAAAATTATGTTTATAGAAGTTTCAGGAATGAAACATCACAAGAGGATTTGAATGAATTGTTTTTCAGGTTGATTCTTCATGTTAATATTCTTTTTCTCTCAACTACTTTTCATGCCTCTTGGCATTTTTATTAAGAACTTAAATGATGACTCTCAGTAGAGTATAAGCTTCCATATTTGTTCTGTGTCTCAGAACCAGCATAGGCCATGAGAAGCAGGGGATTAAGAAAAAAAATGTTTTCAATTCCCCAAAAAAGGAACCATAGTATTTTATCTAAAATAATCTACTAACTCAGATCAAATGCTTAATTTATCTCACAGCTAAAAATTTTAAATTCTTGTTCCAATGGTGGTATATATAACCTGGTCTCCCATGATCTTTAAAATGGAGCAAAAAAAATCTGTCTCTTCTAAAGAATAGCATATCCTAACCATTGACTTCCCTTTTTATCCATTAACTCCTGCAATGAGTGTAATTTTCCAGAAGGATAATATCAATGAATAGCCATCTAGATTGCTAGTCATATTGGAGCAACTTGCTTTCTGAATTTCTGATATGGACAACCCCTTTGTGAGCAGCCTTTCCTGGGAACAGAACATTCTTCTACATGCAATTCCTTGCCCAGTAAGAATAGCTCATTCCAAGCTTGGAAGAAGCTAGTTGGTATTTTTCTATTTATCTCAGTGGCAGCTATTTAAACTTGGAAGTAGATTTTACCTCATAATGCTCCAGACCACTGGGTACCTCTATGTGATCCAATATTATGGTGGATTTCGCATTCCACTGCTTGACTTTGGGCTTATAAAAAGGTCTCTGGGCGATAGCAATCTGCCAAAGCTGTGACCGAATGGTACTGTTCTGGAACTCTCCACAGAGGTGTCAGCCAACTTAAAATGGCACCTTTACCAGCTCTTTGAGCCAAGCACTGCAATCATACTTTAGGTCTTAAAGTAATGGCCATTTTGTTATTCAATTCCATAAAATATTCTTTCCCTGTGTTCAGATAGAACAATTATATTTGAGAAACAAACTGGAAATTACCTCTTGTTTTCCCATACTTCTCATTTTTCACTATTGCGGTACAGAAAATACTGGTTTAAAGCCCTCAAGCTGATTTTAAATTGTGTTCTTTTTCAGTTTTCATTCTTTGTTCCAACTCATGGATCATCTCTCCATACCTTAGGTAGAAAGGAAGGAACCTCATCAAATAATTCTGCATCTCACACATTACCAAAGTCCTAGGTGGCAATTCAGATGCTGAAATAGTGTATCTGCAGCTAATCCCATGAACATGGCTGGCAATGTCTTGAATAATGTAGTCTTAATTGCAGAGACAGCCAGAAGCCAGTAAGAGAGCAGTATACTAGTTGAGAGACAAATAATTGTATAACAGCTAGGGTTGGGAGGTGGGGGGGAGTGTACATTCCAACAAGTGTCCTTCTCAAGATTGTGAGGGTTTCATTAAAGAATTGAGAAGTCCAGATATAAGTGAGCAGATTACATCAGCAATTTTCATTAGGTTGAGCTTTTAAATTCCACTGTAGGGCACCACCTAGCCAACCTTATGGAAATCTTAGACTAGAGAGTTAACTGTTGTGAGGGGCTTCCTGTCCATTGAGGATACCTAGCAGCACCCACGGCTTCTGCCTACTGGATGGTAGTAACACCTCCACCCCTTGTGACAACCACAAATGTCTCCGACATTGCCAAGGGGCTTTGGGTGTGTCAGGGAGAGAGACTGCCCCACTGAGAAGAATCACTCCAGAAAAAAGGTACTATTATTTTTCCCATTGCTTTTCTCTTCTACTTTAAAGTTATGTTCAACAAGTTTTAAGATATTAAAAGAGCAGAGAGAAATCACTAGAACTTAAGAGATATCAGTGTCAATTCAACATAATAAGCAATGCATTTAGATTCCTCTTTCCGCATTCTTAATATTTAAGGAAGTCATAATCTAATATATGGATATGCACCAAAATAATGCAATGTACTTGGAAATATATCTTAGAAGATTAACACACAATTCATTGAGTAAAGGTGTAAGAATCTTTAGGATCCGTTATTAGTTGGAAAACAATACTCCCTAAAATTGTCGGAGTGGTATTCTCTTATTATCTGTGAGAAACCATTAACCACACAAAGTAAGGTTTTTTTTAAAAAAAATTCATCACTTGAAATCATTAGCTTCCTCATAAAATTGTGAGAAATGCAAAATTATTTTTCAGAAAAATCATTAGTTACAGAGCACTGCATTATCAAAGCATGGGTCTATTACTCTACCCTCTTCTGCATAAAAATGTGTCAGATGTGCAAGATCATTTATGTTGATAAATAGCTTTCAAACTATGTTTATTGTTTAGAGATCAAGTCGATATTAGCTCTTCCATTTTAATGGTCATTTTTGTGGTGAGACCATCTTTTAGATATGAAAAATCTTGAAATGAATAAGAATAAACATCACTTTCCATCCAGCTAAAAACAACAGTTTAAAAAGCAGTTTGTTCTGTGTACTCTGTGTCTGAGAGGCTGACTAGAGGCAGCTGCTTTAGTAAATGTCACTGCCTGAGTTCTATTCACTGAAGATTTTGGCTTCCTTCCCTCTCTTCTTTGTGATTTTTTTTTAAGCTTAAAACAAGTGTCACAGCTTCTAAGAGAGAGCTTCAAGAGGACCAAATAGTTATTTTCACCCAAGACACCTTGTTATATGGAAGATGAATGTCACACATTGTTGGCCTCAGAAATAAGTTATAAAATATATTTTTTTCTCCATTTTTCCAAATTTCTAAGGCTTTGGAATGATTTCAGTTAAATGTTTAAAAATGGGATCCAATATTACATTCTTACTTTTTGATCATCTCTGTATATAGGAGAGTTTTCCAATTTTTTAGAAATCAATTACTATGCTCTATACAGGGTTATTGTGTTCATTTATTCCTCTGATGTTTATTGATAACCTACATTGCCAAACAAGGTTTTTTTTACAGTACCAAATGAAATAAACCTTACCCAAACTAATTTAGAAAAAAGAAAATTTATTGCCTCATGTGGAAGAAAAGGCTGGGAGTGGGGAAATATTTGGATAATATAGAGTGAAGTTTGGGCATTTCTAGGTCTTGTTACAGAGGCTACAATTTTTTT
>NW_012101410.1:1666095-1673760 GCF_000951045.1 Mandrillus leucophaeus | reverse complement strand
TTCATGGAAGATCAAGTCAGTCAGTTTAACCAAATCAGAAGTCAACAAACTATAGCCTGAAGCCTAATCCTGTTTTGTAAATAAAGTTTTATTGCAACACGGCCATGCCTACTTGTTTACATATTATCTATGGCTGCTATTGTGGATTTGCATCATTATAGCTGACTGTCTAGCATGAAAAGCCTACAATATTTACTATCTGGCACTTTACTCCAAATGTTTACTGATCCCTGAACTATAAGATAAACTATGGAAAAGGCATCAGATTACCTGGAAAAGTCACGTGAAGATAATTGAGCTCTCGACCAGCAAGTGCAGAAGACTATATTTAATGCTTTTTAAGGAATGGAGTCCCATTGCAAGGTGCAGAGAAGTAGATGGTGTGATTAGAACTGAGCCTTACTAATAGTAATTTGGTGAAAGTATATAAAATGCATTGGAGGGAGGAGGTGCTTAACGGTAAACTTCAACACGGAAATAACCAGGGAGCTTGTGACATATGCAGATTCCTAGACCTGCCCCAGACATGCTAATATATCAGAGATCAGGGCATTCTCACGTTGCTTGTTCTTGAAGTCCAGACTTTTAGAAAGGTTGAACTAAACTTCTAGGGAATTGATTGTTGTCTTAATATTGCTATCATAGTTCATGTGAAAGATAACAGTATCTCACTAGATGGTGGGCAGGCTTTCTTCTGCCGTTTGCAGAGCCAGGATTAGAGTTCAAATGGAGACTCCCCACCTCTTGCACACTCCCCTTCTTTTAAGCCCCAGGTTCCATCTCTACCACAAAGGGTCTCTTGAGCATGTGGACATTTGAGGCCATGTTCCACACACACTCCCTCTCCTAACAGCCAAATCAGGTATGATTGTCTGTCTTTAGGAGGACAACCCAGAGAAGTAGTCTTGGGACCCTTGGTCAAGACAGTCTAGGGTGCTGGGTACCTTCATCATGGTCTAGATGAGCATCTGTGAACTTCAGATGAGCACATTCCCTTGGTCTTTGGAACATTCCATTTTATGGTGAAGTGTTTTTCCAGAGGAAGATCAGAGCAGAACCCCAGGTAATGTGAGGTCCAAGACCAAGGCTCTGATTACCTGCTCTAAATGTGTACCTAAGAAAGAAAATGAAGAAAAGGAGTTGTGTTTTCAAGATATTGCTATGATAAAACAAACAGGGCTTGGTAACTATATTTGGTATGGGAGATCGTGGAAAGGAGAACGAGTCAAGGGTAGCAAAGCTTTCAAGTCTCCATTAATGAGAGAAGTATGATGTCATCCGACGACAAAAACAGAAAGACAGGAGAAGAAATATGCATGAAAAAAAAATAAACCAATAAAACACGTTGTTTGCTTTAGAAACTTATACACAAGAAATAAGAATGAAATTTAAGTGGAGATGACCTGCAAGAATTAGTAACTGTGAAAGAGAGATTAGAACTAGAAAGTGCAATTTAATGTTGACAGAATAGTTTTCTTGACTTTCATCTTTCTTTACTCATGAATGTATTTGAATTTATTCTAACTCTACTGGTCCTCTCTTTATTCTTATCTGGATTATTTCAAATAGAAAAATTACTAGTCATCAACTACTTAACAACACTGAGGTAGAGTTTGTAAAGAAAGGCAACAAAAATGCTTAAATACACATAAATGTTTGATTATTTACATTTTCTTAGCAGTATTCCAATGGATGAGTTGGTTCCCTACAAATAGGGAACCTCTAAAAATAAATGATGAAGATTTATTTTTAAAGCTAAACACTTTCCTTATAAAATTAAAAGCATACAGATTTAACACAAAATTATTTTAAATTCACTGCAGTTATCTTTACTGATACTCAACTTACTCCATATGTGCGTAGTGGGAAATTTTTTATTTTGGGTCCTGAGTCAGTTTACATGACCCCAGTAGTCTTTGAATTTCCTTGCTGTCAAAATTGTTTGCACCATTTTAACCTGGATTTAACCATTTCTCAAAGAAGCACTGGGTCATTTTGATGAGATACATACTTTACAGAACATAATATGGATTAGAAAAGTGCTTGCTGATACTGGGCTGCTTCAATGCATGTATTTTAAAAGAGAAAGTTTATAATAATTTTATTCAAATACTTCCAATTCAATATGGGTTTTCCTCGACCTCCCCAGTCTTTCAATATGTCTTTCCCCCATGCCCACATCATAGTTGTCAAGAGCACCAATATAATTATTCACTTACTTAATTTGCCAATATTCTTAGCATAGACTCACTTCCAGCTTCGACATCAATACGATGATTCGATGATTGCTAAAAGTAGGAGGTTTTTGTTTGTTTGTTGTTTTCCACTCTTTTACCTTAGGATATATCCCAATATGAATGCTAGTTAAAGTGACACGGAATGGTTCCATTTTGTGTGGTTATGACAGCTAATTTATATGTATATGTATATTTTATATACATATACATATAATTTATACATATAACTACATATATATAATTTATATGTAGTTAGGTTCTTTCATTTCATTTTTCTTCCAAATTTTGTGTTTTGTCCTATTCATTTATTTTTGTAAATGTCAAATATTTACATCTTTTCAAATATTTACAAAAGTTATCTTCAAAAGCATTCAGCTTCTATTCCAGTCCCCTGCAAAACGGCTCCTACTGGTAGCCATTTAATTTTGTTGTTGTTGTTCATCCTTTCATTTTTTTAAATATAAGCAAACATATATATATGTGTATTCTCTATATATTCTAAACTGTCTTGTAGGATAAACGGTAACTCACTATTCTTTCCTTCACTTTGCTTGTTTAATTTTTCATTTATTAGTAGACCTTGGTGATCACCTGTATTATATAGAATGATTTCTTATTTCTCTTACAGCTTCAGGGTATTCCATAATGCAGATGTACCATGGTTTATTTAACTAGTCCTTCATTGGCCAAATATTTAGATTATTTCCAGTATTTTACCTTTACAAAAAATACTACATTGAATTCTTTGTTTATATTTATTTTTATATTTTACCAGTATATCTTTTTGATATAGTCCCAGAAGTAGAAATTCTTGGCCAAAGGGCAACTGTTTACATAATATTACTAGCTATTTTCAAATTCCCCTGCATAAGGCTGTACCATTTTGCATTCCCAACAGCAATGTCTAAGAGTGCTGTATTTACACAGCCTCCTCAAGAAAGCACTTCATAAAAATTTTAGAGTTTTGGCAATCAGAAAGATGACAACTGGTATCTTAATGTAGTTTTGTGTTTCTCTAATTTTGAGTGAAGTTAAGGATCTCTTCCTGTGTTTATAAGCTATTTTCTTTTTCTTTGGACTGTCTATTCCTATCTCTAGTCCAATTTCCCATATAGTGCCTTCATGACTTGGTTCCTGCCTTTTCAGGTATAACCTGATGGCCTGATGCATGTCACCCTTGAACACATGCCTACTGTCAGTTCATGTGAGAGGTTCTGCTTCATTCCTTTCTGCTTTTTCGTCTCAGCTTTTGCACATGCTCTTCATTTTGCTCCAATTGTGTTACCTTCCAGCGTTGCCATATGGAATGCCCTCTGTCCCTTGCAAATCAGCTCCCTTAAAGTGATCTGGAAGAATTCAACTGAGCTCTTTAAGAGTACCTGCTTTTGAAGAGTCACGCACAAATAGAACATTTACATATCTGCAAATTTTATATGCCTTCTATGTTGTTGCAAAGTGATAAGGAGTATGTATTGCATTTATAACTTAAGCAAATCAAAGAGGAAAAAAGATTGACTCTCCTTTTCAAGTCTTTCTTGTTACCCAAGCAGAGATTTACATAACCCATTCTCTGATTCCACAGTGCTATCTACCTATCTATCTATAGGAGTCTACTCAGTCTGCCATAACAAGATGCAATGACTGGATGACTTAAACAACCGAAATTAATTTTCTCACAGTTCTGGAGGCCAGAAGTCCAAGATTAAGGCCCTAACAGAGTTGGTTTCTGGTGAGGCCTCTCTCTTTGACTTATCAATGACCACAGTCTTGCTGTGACCCTCACATGACCTTTCCTCTGTGCACATGAAGGGATGGGGGGGAGAAAGAGAGAGCGAGCTGTGGTGTTTCTCTCTCTTGTTATAAGAAACCTGTCTTATTGGATTAGTAATTCACTCTTAGGACATCATTTAACCTTAATTACTCCCTAAAAGATCTTATATCCAAATGTAGTCACACTGGGGATTAGGGCTTGAACATATGAACTTAGGGCACTGAACTGTAAACATCCATGACAGCAACTCTTATTCTATTATCCATTCATCCATCCATCTATCCTATTTATGTTGAATGCACGGTTAAAATGCATAAAACTGCCTGCTCAATTATTTCTCTTTCTTCCATGCTTTGCCTTTGGTTGGAGTAGGCATTATAATTTCATCACTTTAGATCCCTAGTCTAGCACATAATCGTTGCCCCCAAAATATTTGCTATTATATGTAGTGGTTCAAAAGCTGGCCTTTGGGCATGTGATTGTATAAATATTACATATATTTCTGTATTCTTTTCGTGAAGATACAAATAGAGAAAGATTCCTTTGACTTCTCTGATAGTTCATACTTATCATAAAAGTATTTTATGTCATAATCAGGCAATGTAGACATGAAAAGAGAAAGAGGTTTCTTTTTTTAAGTGGAAAGTAATAGTTTTTACACAAATTTTTTAAGAGAGTGGAAATATATGATGATTTTCAGTAACAGTTTCCTATCAGTTAACTTGGGAGTTTCAATTACTTTTCGGAAATTTTCTAACTATATTACCATATTACAGTTTATAAAATAATCAGTTTTATTGCTTTCATCATGTTGTTTATATGCTGATAGAGAAATATACAGACAGCTGAAGTGTCTATAATTTATGAGCAATTGCAATTTCCTTAAATTTATTGAACTTTTTACCTGGGCTTTTAAAACTGGTTTTGGACGTGAACGATACACACAGCAGGCTAATATTTTGTGCTCTGATCCACTAGAATGTAACGGGAAATTGCTCTCTGACTCTTGCTAATTCATCAGGAATTAGAAGGTTAGCAGTAACTCATTAAACACAGAGTTGCCATTTGCAGCTCCCACATGTAAGACATCTGGCCTAGAACGAGAAAGACATCCACTCAGACTCCTGCCAACAGAATCACCTGTGACAGGAAACAATGAGGGTAGAGAGTTGGGGGAGATTCTTGGAACAGCCCTCAGTTTCACCACTGGAAGTAAGAGAAACTTGGGATGTTGCCAGGTTTTCTACAGTCTAGAGTGGATGGTGGGTAGGTGTTCTCAGGTCATTTGTGAAAAGTTCTATCTGTAGATTAATGTCCTGTAGATAGGTGACTGACATTTTTCAAAGTTCCCTGAGCCCTGTAACAGAGCTCTTTTTTTTTTTTTTTTAATGTTAATGACTAGACATCTTCCCACCTCTAATAATCAAGAAATAACTGCTATACTTGGACTATTCTTTTGTCAAAGGGTAGCCCTGTTGAAACAAAAATAACATGAGATTTGGAAATGGCCATTTGTGGACTCACATACTATGTCTATTATCACCTGCTACTGGCTCTTGGATAATCTACTTAATCTTCCTGAAGGAGAAAGGATACAAACACCTGGTTTTGAAGACATTTAATGGATGAAATTAGGTTATGTATCTGAGGAGCATAGTGCAGTGCCTTGCTAATCAGTGTAGGTACCTTGATTTTTATTTTATGTATTATTTATTTCACCTGTGTAGAGTACTTTTCTTCAGCACAGGATGGGATAACTTTCTCATGTAGATTTTTTTCTCACGTATCTTTTCAGGACTTTGACAACTTACTGGACACTACTACTGCCTCGCATCTCTTATTGGATAGCTTCTTTGAATTTTTTTCTTGATTTTCTTAATGTTTTTTGGTATCTCTCTCCTTATCTTCGCATGCCCAGTGGACCCAAGAACCTGGCCAGTGTTTAACTAACGAAATGAAGATGCCAAATGGGAGCAAGGGTTCTACCATGTGCCAGTTGTGTGCACTTGAACTTGACTTCTCTCACATCTACATTAGCTATTTTGTTCTTATCCTTAGCTTAGACTCCTACTAAGCTAGGTAGAGTTGCCAGTTGGCCTGATTCTAGTCAGCCTGTCTTCAAGTTCACTTCTTCTATAATCCAGGCTACTATGCCAATGCACCCATGCACTCAGCTGGCCACGACAGTGATTACACATTGCAAAGCCACTTCTCAGTTCAACTCCAATTCTCGCATTGATTCTGTTTCTGCTTCACTACCAACTGTTGGCCTAACTATTTGTATTTTCCAGTTGTAACTAGTCTTTCATTTTCTAACTCTCAGCTTATGCCTTAAGGACCCTGACTTGAATATGACCCACCAGCTCTTTCCAGAAATATATCCCGTTCCTGGGTCTGGAAACTAGGATTGCTTCCTAGTTTCCAAGGATGGAAACTTGATACTGGAATCTAGTATCAAGTAGAACTTTAGATACCAGCTCAGCCTCATATTTGCTGTATGAACTTTCCCTTGGTGTTCATGACAGGATGACTTGATCTCTACAGGTCACATGTGATGGTTAATTTTATCAGCTTGGCTAGGCCATGGTGCCCAGATATCTAGTCAAACACTATTCTGGATGTTCCTGTGAAGGTGATTTTGGGGTGGAATTAATATTCAAATCAATGGAGTTTGAGAAAAGCAGATTATCTCCATAATATAGATGAGCTTCATTTCATCAATTGAGGACCTTAAGAGAAAGGATTGCCCTTCTCAAAGACGAGTGAATTCTTTCTTCAAACTTGAGTGCAACTCTCCCTCCACCCCCTCTTACCTTCCTTCTTATTTGTTCTGTTTCTCTGGAGACCTCTGGGTAATACTCTAAGTTTCTTCTTCTTGGTGAAATGGGAATAATATTTGTACCTAATTTCTAGGTTTATGATGACAATGAAGGAACCTAGCTTAGTACTTGACACAAAATAAGTGCCTAATAAATGCCAGTTACTCTTCTAATCATGATTTACCAGTTCCTTTCATAACTCACTGTCTTGAATCATGATTTTGCTCCATTCTCAATGGTGCCATGGTTGCCACTCTCAATGACTTCATCTGGAAAACTTCTAGGATTCAGTCTAAATCCTACCTCTCCTGTGAAGCCAGCCTGAATGTCCCTCAGGCAGTTATCTATATATATAGTCCAAGGCTACAACTTATTAAACTATCATTTATTTATTTAAATATAACCTTCAAGAAGAGGTTTCCTCAAATGCTGATGATGTTTGATTATCAATAAATATTCACTGAATGATTATTATGTCTATACTAATTGTATTAGGAAAGGGAGCTTTTTGTGAAACCCCTGTTTCTGTGTGGTAGGTAGGTAGATTCATTGATTCATGAAATATTTATGAAGTGTCTGCTGTGGGCAAGGAGAGTGTCATTTTGTTTTAGCTTCAGTTCTCAGGAGGCATATGATTTATTGATGGAAGTAGTATGGATACACAAGTAAGTGAGCCTTAGAGTAAAATCTTCCATTTGGAAGGCATGAGAAGATGATATTGAAATCTGGAGGGGGAAGTGATTCTTTCTGCCTGGGTGAATTCAAGAACAAGCTCTCATAGGAACTAACATACATAAGTTTAACCTTAAAGAAAAGGCAAGAATTGAACCAATGTAAG
>NW_012101410.1:1663714-1666045 GCF_000951045.1 Mandrillus leucophaeus | reverse complement strand
CTGCTTCACTACCAACTGTTGGCCTAACTATTTGTATTTTCCAGTTGTAACTAGTCTTTCATTTTCTAACTCTCAGCTTATGCCTTAAGGACCCTGACTTGAATATGACCCACCAGCTCTTTCCAGAAATATATCCCGTTCCTGGGTCTGGAAACTAGGATTGCTTCCTAGTTTCCAAGGATGGAAACTTGATACTGGAATCTAGTATCAAGTAGAACTTTAGATACCAGCTCAGCCTCATATTTGCTGTATGAACTTTCCCTTGGTGTTCATGACAGGATGACTTGATCTCTACAGGTCACATGTGATGGTTAATTTTATCAGCTTGGCTAGGCCATGGTGCCCAGATATCTAGTCAAACACTATTCTGGATGTTCCTGTGAAGGTGATTTTGGGGTGGAATTAATATTCAAATCAATGGAGTTTGAGAAAAGCAGATTATCTCCATAATATAGATGAGCTTCATTTCATCAATTGAGGACCTTAAGAGAAAGGATTGCCCTTCTCAAAGACGAGTGAATTCTTTCTTCAAACTTGAGTGCAACTCTCCCTCCACCCCCTCTTACCTTCCTTCTTATTTGTTCTGTTTCTCTGGAGACCTCTGGGTAATACTCTAAGTTTCTTCTTCTTGGTGAAATGGGAATAATATTTGTACCTAATTTCTAGGTTTATGATGACAATGAAGGAACCTAGCTTAGTACTTGACACAAAATAAGTGCCTAATAAATGCCAGTTACTCTTCTAATCATGATTTACCAGTTCCTTTCATAACTCACTGTCTTGAATCATGATTTTGCTCCATTCTCAATGGTGCCATGGTTGCCACTCTCAATGACTTCATCTGGAAAACTTCTAGGATTCAGTCTAAATCCTACCTCTCCTGTGAAGCCAGCCTGAATGTCCCTCAGGCAGTTATCTATATATATAGTCCAAGGCTACAACTTATTAAACTATCATTTATTTATTTAAATATAACCTTCAAGAAGAGGTTTCCTCAAATGCTGATGATGTTTGATTATCAATAAATATTCACTGAATGATTATTATGTCTATAATAATTGTATTAGGAAAGGGAGCTTTTTGTGAAACCCCTGTTTCTGTGTGGTAGGTAGGTAGATTCATTGATTCATGAAATATTTATGAAGTGTCTGCTGTGGGCAAGGAGAGTGTCATTTTGTTTTAGCTTCAGTTCTCAGGAGGCATATGATTTATTGATGGAAGTAGTATGGATACACAAGTAAGTGAGCCTTAGAGTAAAATCTTCCATTTGGAAGGCATGAGAAGATGATATTGAAATCTGGAGGGGGAAGTGATTCTTTCTGCCTGGGTGAATTCAAGAACAAGCTCTCATAGGAACTAACATACATAAGTTTAACCTTAAAGAAAAGGCAAGAATTGAACCAATGTAAGTGTAGAGAATAGTCCTTTCAGGTAAAAAAACAAAAACAGAAGTCAGTGTGTGGCGGCTCATGCCTATAATTCCAGCACTTTGGGAAGCTGAGTGGGAGGACAGCAGCCTAGGCAACAGAGCAAGACACCATCCTTACAAAAAATAGAAAAATTAACCAGATGTGGTGGCATGCACCTGTAGTCCCAGCTACTTGAAAAGCTGAGATGGAAAGATCACTTGAGTCCAGGCATTTGAGGTTGCAGTGAGCTATGATTGCAACACTGCACTTCATCTTGGGCAGCAGAGTGAGACTCTGTGTGGGTTAGTCAGGGTTCTCTAGAGGGACAGGATTAATAGGATAGATGTATATATGAAAGGGAGTTCACTAAGGAGTGTTGACTCACACGATCACAAGGCAAAGTCCCACAATAGACCATGTGCAAGCTGAGGAGCAGGGAAGCCAGTCCAAGTCCAAAAACCTCAAAAGTAGGGAAGTCAACAGTGCAGCCTTCAGTCTGTGGCCAAAGGCCCAAGAGCCGCTGGAAAACCACTGTGTAGGTCCAAGAGTCCAAAAGCTGAAGAACTTGGAGTCTGATATTCAAGGACAGGAAGCATCCAGCACAGGAGAAAGATGAAGGTAATAAGACTCAGCCAATCTGGCACTTCCGCATTCTTCTGTCTGCTTTTATCCTAGCTGGGCTGGAAGCTAATTAGATGGTGCCCACCCAGTTTGAGGGTGGGTCCGCCTCTCCCAGTCCACTGACTCAAATGTTAATCTCCTTTGGCAACACCCTCACAGACACACCCAGGAATAATACTTTGCATCCTTCAATCCAATCAAGTTGACACTCATTAATAACCATCACACTGTATCTTAAAGAAGAGAAAAGAAAAAGAAAGAAAGAACGAACGAAAGAAAGAAAGAAAGAAAGAGAGAGAGA
>NW_012101410.1:1655734-1658159 GCF_000951045.1 Mandrillus leucophaeus | reverse complement strand
AAGTTTTGCTCTGTTACCCAGGCTGGAGTGCAATGGCACGATCTCAGCTCACTGCAACCTCTGCCACCCGGGTTCAAGCGATCCTCCTGCCTCAGCTTCCTGAGTAGTGGGGATTACAGGTCCATGTCACCACACCTGGCTAATTTTTTACATTTTTAGTAGGAATGGCGTTTCACCATGTTGGTCATGCTGGTCTCGAACTCCTGACCTCGTCATCTGCCCACCTGGGCCTCCTAAAGGGCTGGGATTACAGGCATGAGCCATCACACCTGGCCGGATACTCATACTTTTAATAGGAACCTTGTCATCTTGGAAGATGTGAGTAAAGAAGTTGCTATGAATTGGGAAACAATGGCAGTGGGTTTGACTGAAGAGTTTGAAGTAGAGAGCTGTTTTGCCACATCATGAATGAGATGCAAAAGAAACAGGAAAAACACATTTTGTTCAAGGCCGCCAAAAAAGAAAGAGAAAGAAAGAAAGAAGAAAGGAAGAAGAAAAAAGAAAGAAAGAAAGAAATTGGCCTCAGGAACAGTATTTAACACATGGAGCACTTACGAGACAGGCACTGTTCAAGGACTATCTAGGTATCAACTCATTTTTCCTAAGAAATAAAGATTTTATTATCCCCCTTTTTACAGATGAAGAAATGAAGACAACAGAGAAGTTAAGTAAGTTACCCGAGATTACACAGCAGGAAAATGACAGAACTTCCTCATGGTACTGCTTTGCGCTTCGCCAGGCAAGACACTGACTAGCATGCAGCTAGAGCTCTTCTCTTTAAACACTGCTGCTTTAAAATAGGATAGATTAGATGGGATGAAACATACATCATTTTTCCTTCCTTTTTTTTTTTTTTTAAATACCTCTGGGTTGAAAACACCTTTCTTTCCTCCTCTAAGTAGCACACTTCAGAAGTATGTTGGAAGCTATAGAGACAAGTTAAACACGAACAATTGTTCCACCAAGGGAAAAGTGCCTGCCTGCAATTCTTTACAATCCTCCAGCAAGCCATCCTGAACAGGTGAATGACTCCATAGTGCAAAGGAGCTGAACAATTCTTTCCATGCATCTCTCATTCTGGAATACAGAAGAGAATTCAGTATGTCTTGCTAGGTTATTACAAAAGGAACCTGCTATGGCCTAACTCATTATATGGCGCCTGATACCAGATTTTAAACACAGTGAAACAAAATAACGTATATCTTTATTTTTCCTGACACAAAACCTTTTCTTGCTTTCTACTGTGACATGAGGTTGTAGTCATCTGATATTGAGACCCTACCCCATCATGTATGGCTGGCTTGGGCCCAGAGGAAATCAAGTGCTAAATTTGAATAATTTGGAATATGGGATAGGTAGTTTTACAACAAAGGAAGTTCGGTTTTTATTTTTGTTTTCTTAAAGAAGCCGTGTTCCCTCCCACCGTTCAGTATAAAATTAATTTTCTATTTTCAATAGTTTCTCTTGATGAGGATGCATCTTAGTTCATACATGTTGTGCACAAACAAAACATTATAATGATGTCATTCTGCACTGCAGCTTTTCTTCCTTTCTTCTTTCATTTATTCACTATTTATTTAAGGCCTAATGTATGTCATTTGCTGCACTCTGATGGACGAGTGAAAATTCATATACATTAAAGAGATGGTCTCTGCCTTGATGGAGTTTAAGTCCCCTAAAGGAAAAAGTCATATGGGTGTGTTTTAACACAAAAAACAGTATGATGCTGTTTCACAGGAAAAAAGTAGTTTTTTGGAAGCAGGTAGAAGTTAGGTAGCACCAGGGTAGTATAAAGTAAAAGGAGCGTTTCTCTGTCTCGAAGTGAGCTAAACAGTTAGCCAGGTCAGCGGTGTATCCCTCCAAGGGAAGACCTTGAAACTTTCTCTGAGCACTTGGTGTGCATGTCCCTGTTTACAAAGACTTCATTTCCCTTCATCTCTTCCAACATTGTCTTCACCCCTGGCTACCTTTCTAACAGCCCAACAAGTTGTGACACTTGCAATCTGCTGAGTAAGGACAAGGCTTAAATCAGATGCAAATTTCTTAATGCTTCCTTTCCACCTACTAACATTTGCCATTTATATGCAAATATTAGTCTACTCTCTGTTCTCATTGTAAAACTCTGTCCCTCCAACTTTGCCCTAATCTGGCTTTAGATAATGAAGTCCTTCGAGTTTGTTAAATCTGGATCCACATTTAACTGTCCACTCGGTAACTCAAAAACCAAATGTCTCGGATCATAATTCTTCAGGAAATCACTCTCTGTAAAAATATATATCAGAGTCTGGGTGATAATGTAATCATAAACTAAGGGTGTTAGTTAAAGTTCTTAAAGGTGAATTTTCTGGCTGTATTCCCACCTCCGTGAAAGATAATCATTGTTTTCAAAATCTCCAGTTTAGCAATCTAATGCCTTTGGCAGAAA
>NW_012101410.1:1617794-1655684 GCF_000951045.1 Mandrillus leucophaeus | reverse complement strand
CCTCAGGAACAGTATTTAACACATGGAGCACTTACGAGACAGGCACTGTTCAAGGACTATCTAGGTATCAACTCATTTTTCCTAAGAAATAAAGATTTTATTATCCCCCTTTTTACAGATGAAGAAATGAAGACAACAGAGAAGTTAAGTAAGTTACCCGAGATTACACAGCAGGAAAATGACAGAACTTCCTCATGGTACTGCTTTGCGCTTCGCCAGGCAAGACACTGACTAGCATGCAGCTAGAGCTCTTCTCTTTAAACACTGCTGCTTTAAAATAGGATAGATTAGATGGGATGAAACATACATCATTTTTCCTTCCTTTTTTTTTTTTTTTAAATACCTCTGGGTTGAAAACACCTTTCTTTCCTCCTCTAAGTAGCACACTTCAGAAGTATGTTGGAAGCTATAGAGACAAGTTAAACACGAACAATTGTTCCACCAAGGGAAAAGTGCCTGCCTGCAATTCTTTACAATCCTCCAGCAAGCCATCCTGAACAGGTGAATGACTCCATAGTGCAAAGGAGCTGAACAATTCTTTCCATGCATCTCTCATTCTGGAATACAGAAGAGAATTCAGTATGTCTTGCTAGGTTATTACAAAAGGAACCTGCTATGGCCTAACTCATTATATGGCGCCTGATACCAGATTTTAAACACAGTGAAACAAAATAACGTATATCTTTATTTTTCCTGACACAAAACCTTTTCTTGCTTTCTACTGTGACATGAGGTTGTAGTCATCTGATATTGAGACCCTACCCCATCATGTATGGCTGGCTTGGGCCCAGAGGAAATCAAGTGCTAAATTTGAATAATTTGGAATATGGGATAGGTAGTTTTACAACAAAGGAAGTTCGGTTTTTATTTTTGTTTTCTTAAAGAAGCCGTGTTCCCTCCCACCGTTCAGTATAAAATTAATTTTCTATTTTCAATAGTTTCTCTTGATGAGGATGCATCTTAGTTCATACATGTTGTGCACAAACAAAACATTATAATGATGTCATTCTGCACTGCAGCTTTTCTTCCTTTCTTCTTTCATTTATTCACTATTTATTTAAGGCCTAATGTATGTCATTTGCTGCACTCTGATGGACGAGTGAAAATTCATATACATTAAAGAGATGGTCTCTGCCTTGATGGAGTTTAAGTCCCCTAAAGGAAAAAGTCATATGGGTGTGTTTTAACACAAAAAACAGTATGATGCTGTTTCACAGGAAAAAAGTAGTTTTTTGGAAGCAGGTAGAAGTTAGGTAGCACCAGGGTAGTATAAAGTAAAAGGAGCGTTTCTCTGTCTCGAAGTGAGCTAAACAGTTAGCCAGGTCAGCGGTGTATCCCTCCAAGGGAAGACCTTGAAACTTTCTCTGAGCACTTGGTGTGCATGTCCCTGTTTACAAAGACTTCATTTCCCTTCATCTCTTCCAACATTGTCTTCACCCCTGGCTACCTTTCTAACAGCCCAACAAGTTGTGACACTTGCAATCTGCTGAGTAAGGACAAGGCTTAAATCAGATGCAAATTTCTTAATGCTTCCTTTCCACCTACTAACATTTGCCATTTATATGCAAATATTAGTCTACTCTCTGTTCTCATTGTAAAACTCTGTCCCTCCAACTTTGCCCTAATCTGGCTTTAGATAATGAAGTCCTTCGAGTTTGTTAAATCTGGATCCACATTTAACTGTCCACTCGGTAACTCAAAAACCAAATGTCTCGGATCATAATTCTTCAGGAAATCACTCTCTGTAAAAATATATATCAGAGTCTGGGTGATAATGTAATCATAAACTAAGGGTGTTAGTTAAAGTTCTTAAAGGTGAATTTTCTGGCTGTATTCCCACCTCCGTGAAAGATAATCATTGTTTTCAAAATCTCCAGTTTAGCAATCTAATGCCTTTGGCAGAAATGCACTAATGTATCAGGAACAGGCTTGTTTAACACATAGAAAACCCAATCAGGACACTTCACTAATATATGCGTCTGCATCGATTTTTGTGTTTTTCTTAAAGGCTTATTTCTGATGAAATCTGTCCTATCGGCTCCACTCCTGGGATAGAAGCTGAGCTCTGCATTCTTCCCAGCAGCTCAGGGTGAAATAAACGCTTGTCTAATGCTGCATGGCTCAATGCCCCTGTGTCATATCTATGCATGCCATAAAAGCAGTGATAAACATGATATATTTTTATGACTCTGAATGCTCTATGTGTCAATAAAATATTTTTTAAACTGGATGAAGGCTGCGGTGAACCTGCCTCCCTACTGAAGCACTGAGTCCCAGTATCCCCGGCTTGATTCCGCCCGGATGGCAGAATCATCAATCGTCTGTGATGAAATTAGGTGTCTAGTGCTTGTGGCATATGCAATGCTTTAGTCCTAATGGCCTAAGGGTTTTTTTCTCTGATACACATAGAGAAACGTTTCCCTTGCTTCTTGTTGGGGAAATGGATCGCAGCTATAATCGACCAGATGAGCTAAATGACCTTTGCTTATTTGAAATGCCCTGGGATTTTACAAGAAGAAAAGATCCATATATGCAAGAGAAACTGCAGTGTAAACTTTTCAACCACACTTTAATAGGCCGCTTTAAAAATATAATTTAAATGTGGAGGAGCTCCTTTACAGAATACTTCCATTGACCGAAGACAAGATGCCTTTCAAACTTTGGGGGAGCAGCATTGTTTATCGTGTTGCAAACTATAAATGAATGATACTGCTAATCGTATTACTTATGTCTACACAGTGCTTTCTCTTTGCTAAAGCATTTTATGTTTAGTTCTCATAATAACATTTAGAAGAATGAGTTATGTCTTATTCCATTTGATAGTATATAGAGCTTAAGAAACTTTACACAGAACAAATAACAGCACTGGGGCCAGAGCACGTTAGAATGGATTAGATCCGGATGAGTTCCTCAACGATTCCCAGTAGGAGTGTCGACCATTCTATAATGAAAGTATTTTGAATACAAGACAATGAGTAAAAAGCATACTTTAAATGATGCTTTTGTCTGTTCATAGATAAAGGTCAAGGACAAACATCAAGTTATGCTTTTGAAAAGAGGAGAATATGTTCATTTCTAAACTTGGGAGTTTCCCAAATAGGCTGAATAAGAACACTTTTCTGCCCTTGAATATAAAGCGTGCATGTTTTATATTTTCCTTAGTTAACTCTATATCTGAGTTTTACTATTTGGGAATTAATGTTGTTTAATTTTGTTTTATTATCATTGGAGATAGGTAAGTGGCTGTGAGAGGAATTAATATTCATCTGCTATTTATTGTCACTGGTACTGGTATATGATTCTAGGTCCTACATAGTCTAGGCAAGGTGCATCTATTAACAAACAGCTCACATTCTCCTAACAACTTCGTAAGTTGACCTGCTTTCCAATTTTCCAATTCATATCGCAGAGGAAAAGAAAAACTTCCAGCTCCTTGTGATATTGCTCATTAGCATAGGGCTGTACATTGCGATTCTCCCCAGAATTGCTGATATTTACATACCGATTCGACATGCATTAGAATTTTAAGGGTCGGTGCTCTAAAATGTTAGCCCATTGAGCACATGAACTGGAATCAGATGCATAATGTTAACATTGCTTTCCCGTTCAATTATATAGCGTTTTGGTCAAAAGTTAAGTTGACACATTTCTGCCAATTCCCTTTTTTTTTTATGATAGCCAAATGTCAAGTACATTGCAAGTGAACATTGGCATATGACAGATCGATAAGAAATCAATGTTAATAAGGCCTTTATGGAGGTCCGGATTACACACTCAGATAAGAACAAATGAAATTTTGCAAGAAATCAGGTCAGGGCAGATTCCAGGTTCTGGCTCTTCTATTTCTCTTAGATAAAATGCTGCTTTCATCCTACTGCGTGATAGCAATGCAGCTGAGCAATGATAACATCCATTGCACAAGTGTGCCTAAACTCCTCAACATTGTGATATAGTGAATGTCATTTACAGATGTACTCTAACACAAATTTACTTTACTTCTTTATTGACAACAAATTCCAAGCATAGAGGAATCAAATAACTTGACTCAGCCCTCAAAGCTGGTCATAAATGTGTCAGATCAGCAATACAATCATGGCTTGTTAATTATAGAACTAAGGTCTTTTTAATTTTGGCCTCTAATCTTTCATAATAGTGAAAATCTTGACACTTCCCACCTGAGAGTGTTAAAGAAAAATCAGAGCTGGACAGTTAAATAAAATAAAAACAGATTTTATTCAGAAAACAACAACAACACAAACCTATTGTAATGGAAAAAAGGGTATCAAGATAGATAGACTCAAACTAATTCTAAATACAACAAGAAATGTATAGCCAGGAACGAGAGTAAGGATCTGGCAAATTAAAAATTATTAAAAGATCGTATCAGACATAAGGAGAGATTCTGCCTAAATCCACCTAACAGGATTCTTGCTGAAGGCAGGCCAAGGTAATCACACATCACCTGGGGGATGGTGGAGGATGAGGAACCCAATCAGACATTGAGGGTGATCAGATATTAAGGGTGGGGATGGGTCTTGCTGAACCCACTTACTAGGATGCACTCTTGGCACAGCTGGACTCTATAAAAAAGAACAAAGGAGCTCAAGTGTTGGCCCAGTCAAAGAGTGAGCTCAGAGGAGCCTGGTCAAAGTTTGGTCAAGGAAAGGATCTTGTCACCAGAAATGTACAGTTTCTTCAAAGTAACAGATAGATCATTAAATTGAAGAAAAGTCTTAAGGTCTGGCATATACTGGAAAGTCCCTAATTACAAACTTGATGAAATCATTTGATTTCTCTGAGACTCTTTCCTCAGATAATGGAAGTAAAATATTTAGCACAGTGCACACCGTATTAGCATTTGTGGCATACGTTAAGTGTTCAAGATATGATAGCAGCTATTGTTGATTTGCTTCTCTTTAATCATCACCAACATGAACGTTGGTAAGATTATGAACTTTTCTGTCAGAGACCAGGATTCACATATTAACTCTATAATTTCTGTCGGTGACTCAAAAAATCATTTCTTCACTCAGAATCTTTGTGTCTCTATAAATTGTGGATAACAAAATTATCTAGGAGCAAAATTACAGAGCTAGCATAGGTATAGTATGAATTATATATGAAATATTCATTAGAAATTAAAGTCATAATATTTATTATATAACAATATAAATTTATAAATATATACACTATAACATGTAATTTGTATAATATTTAAATTAAGTATATTATCTATCATCAATTTCATATTATTTATTATTTTTATTCTTATTCATATTTATGAATAGACACATTTAATGATGTATTTCTGCCAACGACGATTTCTACTTTTACTTTACTACAGAGCGTTCAGCGAAATGATTATAGCAACAAATCTTCACCAAAAAAGGAATAAAGAAAAGAGAAGATTTAAGAATAAAAAAAAACAGTGGTTAATGAGCAACAGATTTAAAAAAGGAAATGACTTTCTAAGAAGGTTAACTACCTCTGGGTAATCCCTCTTTAACTACATTGTATTCTTAATTCTATCTTCTTCATGGAGTAAACAAAAATTCTAATGGTTCCCTATTCAGTTATTAAGAAAACAAGAATGTAACATTCTTTTTCCTTCTCATTGAGACCCACCACCATGGAAACCACTGGGAATATTAGAAAAGGGGCAGTACTATGAACCATTCATTACATCTGCATTTCTATGGTTTAGTTCTTTCTTTTCTTTTCTTTTTTTTCTTTTTTTTTTCAAATTCTTGCTGTCTTTTTGGTTTACACTAGCTGGTGATAAGGACACTTTGATACTTACTTCAGAAACTGTTTCTCAAAATATCTGTAGTAGTATTTCTGGCTGATTTTTTTTTTCTTTTTTATTATACTTTAAGTTTAACGTGCAGGTTTGTTACATATGCATACATGTGCCATGTTGGTGTGCTGCACCCATTAACTCGTCATTTACATTAGGTATATCTCCTAATGCTATCCCTCCCCACTTTCCCCACCCCACAACAGGCCCCGGTGTGTGATGTTCCCCACCGTGTGTCCAAGTGTTCTCACTGTTCAATTCCCACCTAAGAGTGAGAATATTTCTGGCAGATTTTAAACTCAGTAGACAGTAAACCATTTTGGATTCGATGTATTTAACAGGTGTAAAAGCTCTGATTCTCCATCGAATAATACAGGAATCGATACACCATACCTGGCAGAATTGTGAGGCTCAAAAGAGACTATTTGCAGGATGTTTACAGTGTGATTTCACTTCATCCCAATGCTTTAGTGAAAATAATAGTAGAAAACATACATTGAACACTTATTCCGTGATGAAGACCTTACGAGTTTGGGACATTATAGAAAAACAGGTTCGGCCGGCATGGTGACTCACATCTGTAATCCCAGCATTTTGGGAGGCCGAGGCGGGCAGATCACCTGAGGTCAGGAGTTCGAGATCAGCCTGACCAACATGGTGAAACTCCATCTCTACTAAAAAATACAAAAAACTAGCCAGGTGGAGCATGCCTGTAATCCCAGCTACTTGGAAGGCTGAGGCAGGAGAATTGCTTGAACCTGGGAGGCGGAGGTTGCAGTGAGCTGAGATGGCTCCATTGCACTCCAGCCTAGGCAACGAGAGCAAAACCCCATCTAAAAAAAAAAAAAAAAAAAAAAGAAAAGAAAAAGAAAAAAGAAAAGAAAAAGGAAAAACAGAATCAAAAAGATTTGACAACATGCTGAGCAACAAACATGTGGCTGGTGAAGAGTATAAGTCAATCATTTTTATAATGCATAGTATTACTTTACCTATCATTCTCATATTCCCAAAGCATAGAGACAGGGTGAGGTAGGTTACATAAACCTATAGAACATATGCTTGAAAGACTGAGGATTTAAATTCAGGGCTCCTTAATCTTTACATTAAGGATTCTTGATTTGAGGATGGGGACAGAATTAGAGAGAAGACTGATTTTACATAATTTTATTTTTCTACTAGCTATGTAAGCACAAACTTCAGCATTCTCTCACCACTGATATTCCTCCCTGTTGTCTGCCTTGCAAACATATGGAATTGGCAATTAGTAGTTTACAGTCCTGATGTTTCACTTTTGCTGTCATCTGAGCTTTTTCTCAGCTCAGTAACTATAAAAACCTGCCAAGCCTATAACAAGCTTTGAAAGATGGAGCACGGCTCTTGGTGTAACAGCTGATGTGATGATCAAATCCATGGTCCCTGTGTGTGTGTCACCCTGCCTCCAGTCTGTTGCAGGACTTCTCTGAGTCTACAAGTTTAAGTTTGTTTGTACAATTTGGCAAAGCACCCTAGTCATTAAAATGGGCCATATTGTGTTTAAAAGATGTTGAAAGCTGCGTAAATGAATCAAGTTCTGTGTAGTAAAGAATTTGGCCTTGCTCAAAGAGAGGTCTGGCAATTGCCCTCAACTTCTAGGAGATCGTTTCATGTCTGATAAAAGCACCTTTGTTTAGGGAAGGGGCTTGATGCACAGGAGCTCAGGGTGGAGCCCGTAAGACCTGATAATATTAGGAGGAGGCCTAACCACACCACAAAGAGCTCCTATGTGATTTAAAGTAGGGGCTTTGGATCATACAATATAATTCACCATGTGGGCAATCAATCAGTCATGCCCATGTCATGGAACTCCAGTGAAATCTCTGCACATGGAAGCTCCCGAGTTTTTCTGGTTGGCAATACTCTTTAAATAGTGTCACACATCAATGTTGGGAAAATAATGTATCCTAATTCCATGGAGGAGGACAAGGGAATACTCATGTGTGAAGCCCTCTCAGACTCTAACCTAGGTGTCTCTTCCTTTGGCTGATTTTATTCTGTATTATTTTCCGTAATGCACTGTAGCTGTGAGTATAATAGACTTCAGTGAGGTCTGAGAATCCTTCTAGTAAATGGGTCATTTGAGGAACTTCCTGAACTTTCAGTTGGTGTCAAAAGTTAGGGTAGTCCTGCTGGCTGTGCCCTCAAACTTTTCGGTTTGGCTAATTGTGGTTAACAGCTCCTTTACAAAGAGAGAGAAAGAGACAAGAGAGAGAGAAAGAGAAAATAGAAAAACATCTGTCTTTGAACTTTCTTCATGATGTCCAAATCTTGGACAAGCTCCATGCTAATTATGTCAACTTGAACCACTTATTTCAACTCTCTGATTTTCCATCTAATAATGTAGGAATTGATGCAACATACCTTGTAGGACTGTTGTGAAGATCAAAAGAGATGATTTATTAACAGGATATTTCCAGCATGATCTCTGATGCTGCTTCATAAACATTATGTTTATTGTTTGAAATTCAGGAAGGGCTCTTGGAAACACTCTTAGGGAAAAATCTGTTCTTGGTTAAGTGTGGTCATTTCAGGCATAGACCCCAAAGACCTACGGGAGAGTTACATGGAATGGAGGATATTCGAGTTGCAGGCAGTGAATAGTTAAATGTGAAGCAACTGCCCACTTCATATACCCATGCAGAGAAAATCAGGAATGATCTAGAGAATTGCTGTTTTAAATGTGGAGGCTGTGGATCTGATGACTAAAGTGACCTCATTTAGGAATCACAATCCAGTGAATCTAGGGAGCATTCAAGTTCAGAATATATATTTATTAAGAACTTTCGGCCGGGCACGGTGGCTCTCACCTGTAATCCTTGCACTTTGGGAAGCCAACACAGGCAGATCACTTGAGCCCGGGAGTTCAAGACCATCCTGGCCAACATGGTGAAACCCTCTCTCTACTAAAAATACAAAAATTAACCAGGCATGGTGGCGTATGCCTGTAGCCCCAGCCACTTGGGAGGCTGAGGTGGGAGAATCACTTGAAGCCGAAAGCAGAGGCTGCAGTGAGCTGAGATTGTGCCACTGCACTCCAGCCTGGGCAACAGAGTGAGACTCTGTCTCAAATATATATATGTGTGTGTGTGTGTGTGTGTGTGTGTGTTTGTGTGTGTATATATATATATAATTTTTAATGTGCCAGGCACTATTGTGGGAGCTGAGGAATTAGCCGTAAATGGACAAAATTCCTCTTTTTCATGGAGGTTGAGTTCTTTCAGGAAAACCAAAAAATAAATGAATAATTGTATAACAGAAATGTCAGTAATAATTGATATGCAAAAAAAAATAAAGCCGACCAAGAGGTTGGAGTGGAGGGGGTAGTGCTATTTGATAATAGGTGGTCAGAGAAAACTGAGACTACAGAGGGAACAAGATTTGTCAATATCTGCGGGAAGAATGTCCAAGACAGAGTGAAACCTAAGTGGAATGTTTCTGGCTATACTGGGAGCCATAGGAGACCAGCCTGGCTACAGCATTTAATTTTATCAGTATTCTCTAGTCAGTCACAAATTTTAATTATTGTATTGCCATGTAATATTTTAAAATTGGACAAAATATTTTTATCAGACCTTTGAAGTAA
Source organism: Mandrillus leucophaeus (assembly GCF_000951045.1). Lineage (NCBI taxonomy): Eukaryota > Metazoa > Chordata > Mammalia > Primates > Cercopithecidae > Mandrillus > Mandrillus leucophaeus. Next base: position 1,646,268 of record NW_012101410.1, on the reverse strand, counting down.
TATATAGCTAAGATAAAACACTGTAAAGACAATGTAGTGAGACTTTTTAAGTGAACTGCTTAAAAGCATTATAAAAAGATGGTGAATAAAGTCCGCGTGCAGTGGCTCATGCCTGTAATCCCAACACTGTGGGAGGCTGAGGCAGGTGATTCACCTGAGGTCAGGAGTTCCAGACCAGCTTGGCCAACATGGTGAAACCCCATCTCTACTAAAAATACAAAGATTAGCTGGGTGTGGTGGCAGGTGCCTGTAATCCTAGCTACTAAAGAGGCTGAGGCAGGAGAATTGCTTGAACCGGGACCCGGGAGGCAGAGGTAGCAGTGAGCCAAGATTGCGCCACTGCATTGCGGCCTAGGCAACAGATAGTGAAGACTCAAGAATCAACAACCAGATTGGTGTATCAACAGCAGCAGTCTAGAAATGCTCCCTGAAATAATTAACTTCCATCTGAGGTCCTTAGAGAACCATTGAAAACCATTAGTAAAGGGATAGATGATTTCAATTTTGCTACTTGGAAAAAATCAAGTCAGGGCCTTCCCACATACCATGTACCAAAATATTTTTAAATAAGTTATTTACATATAAGATTGCAATCCATAAAAATGAGAATAAGGCATGAGTTAGGACTTAGCCAATCTTGGAGTAGAAAGTGGCTTGCAATATCTTTAGCTAAAATAAAAATTTTAAAAACACATTAAAATATAATACAGCCTGTCTCCCCAATTATTGGCAATAAGTGTTTTTTACTCAAATAAGAAAACAAAATAGTTGAAGGAGAAGGAAAATTACTACATGGGGCACTTTTTTGATGTCTCAGCATTTCCCTGTTTTCGATTTTATTTATGTCCTAAGCATAAGTCTGTTGGTGTTATCTGAAATTTGCATTTTCACATACTAATGAGAAGTGTTAGTCATCACAATTCTTAAATTGAACATTACATGCAATCAATCTATTTTCAAATAACTTTTTAAAATTATACTTCCCCATACAAAAAAAAAAAAAGAGAAAAGTTTAGATAAGCTTCAGAAAATAATTATATTGCTTAGATACCTGTAGAAATTCTTTATGAGTTGTGCACCTCCTCAGTCCTAATATTTCTAGAGACTGTGATAGAATACCCTCCCATGGAAGGAGACATTTGAGAACATTTGGATCCCACTTTTAAAGTAGGATGTTTTATTTTCCCCTCCATTTCACTCACAATCAGAAACATATGGAATGTTTTATTTGCAGGCTACAAAAACAAATCAAACAAGCAATCCTGTGTTGGAAAGAATTTACTCCTCCTGTGGAACAGGAGTCTAGCTCTGTGTCCAAACTTCCAAGCCCATTGCTTTCTCTCTACAGTCATCAAACTTAATAGCTGCTTCTGTGCCCTCTGTTGTTCCTTCTACTCTGGCAGTATTATAGGGCAGCCCTCGTTTTTCCTCCTGAGATTCATTATTCTGTCCTCTTCTTTAGCTTCATGGAAATATTTACCCGATTATTGTCAGTTTCTCCATCAGGATTGCTGATTGTGTGGTTATTCTGCTGATAAGGCTTCTTATCTCTTTCCTTGAGTCCCTTGATTCTCTACCTACAGGCAATTTCTTTCCATGTGTAAAGGCATTTTCTAGCTATGTGTACTGCTTGTTCTTGCATTGTTATAGAGAAATATCCGAGGCTGGGTAATTTAGAAAGAAAAGAGGTGTAATTGACTCACGGTTCTGCAGGCTGTACAGGAAGCATGATGCTGGCATCTGCTTGGCTTCTGGTGAGGTCTCAGGAAACTTACCGTCATGATGGAAGGTGAAGGGGAAGCAGGCTATGGCCAGAGCAGGAGGAAGAAAGAGAGAGGAGGTTGGAGGTGCCACACACTTTTAAACAACTAGATTTCCTGAGAACTCTATCATGAGAACAGCACTAGGGGGATGGTGCTAAACCATACCCCCATGATCTAATCACCTCCCACCAGGCCCCACCTCCAGCACTGGGAATTACATTTCAACATGAGATTTGGGTGGGAATACAGATCCAAACTCTATCACAATAGACACCTCATTCCTACAGTTTGTGTGATAACCTTAGATACAGGCAAATGAGGGTGCATCTGTAGCCAGTCCCTCAGCATCTTCTCTCTCTCATACATAGTAAGAAGGTTGTATTAGTCAGAGTTCTCTAGAGGGACAGGACTAATAAGATAGATGTATATATGAAGGGGAGTTTATTAAGGAGTATTGATTTACACAATCACAAAGTGAAGTCTCACAATAGGCCGTCTGCAAACTGAGGAGCAAGGAAGCCCGTCTGAGTCCCAAAACTTCAAAAGTAGGGATGCTGAAAGTGCAGCCTTCAGACCGTAACTGAAGGCCCGAGAGCCCCTGGCAAACCACTGGTGTATTAGGTCCAAGAACCCAAAAGCTGAAGAACTTGGAGTTTGATGTTTCAAGGCAGGAAGCATCCAGCACAGGAGAAAGATGGAGGCCAGAAGACTTAACCAGTCTATTCCTTCCATGTTCTTCTGTCTGCTTTTATTCTAGCTGCACTGGCAGCTGATTAGATTGTGCACACCAAGATTGCAGGTGGGGCTGCCTCTCCCAATCCACTGACACAAATGTTAATCTCCTTTGGCAACATCCTCACAGACAGACCCAGGAATAATACTTGCATCTTTCAATCCAATCCAGTTGACATTCAATATTAACCATCACAAAGGTGCGAAAAGGATGTTAACTAGCTTGTTTCATCTTCTAATTGTCTTATCTTTCCCTATTGGAATATTTTCTGCAACAGGATATTATGATTTTATGGAAAGAAAAAACAGGAGCTGCTTTTTAGAATTGGACACAGAATTTGTTGCATTATTTTCTGCTAGTAGATTGGATCTTATCGGTGATTTTTGATGTGTTTTACAGCTTTACAAAAACCTCTTTTGTAGCTGTTATTTCTCAGCTGTTCAACAATATTTGAATAACCTAAACTATTAGGTTTGTGAGTAACCTGTTTTTTTCCCCATCTTCCCTTGGACCACTTCTCTTTAGTTTTCATGTCCACCTGAAGAATGTTAAGGCACTCCTAACATAGATGCTTTAGCTCCTGTCTCCATCTTGAGATTCTATTACAGTGACCCCAAAATACGTTCTTTGAAGGTAGAAAATGGTGATGGTAAACCACATAAAGGTGAATAAATATAGCACTTGTGAGACAGGTGAATTACAACATGAAATATCAGCAATTTGAGTCAGGGATTGCATCTTGTTCTAGACACCATCACATTGCATGTGCTGAACAAAAACATGTTTAATGAAACAATGCTTCACATGAGAAAAATTTGTAAATAACCAGATCCAAGTAAGAGTCTACAGAAGTTTGGTTTTTTAGGCCACAAAAATAAAATACACTTGTTTGCAAAATAGTAATAAGTAGAAGTACTCAAGTATAGACATGTATGTAAATTTGCAGTATACAATTGAACGTGCAAAAATATGATGCATAAAGGGGCTTTTCCTAAGACATTAGAATTTCATTGCTTTTGGGTACTTCCAATTTTATGGCCAATTCCACCCATGCAGGTGTCAGAGTGAGGAAATAGTTGTATGGAATATGGTTTAAAGCCCTTTGGAATCAGTTCATATCAACCAGATCACTGGTCTTTCTCCTGCCATATGCTTGCCTTATATGGTACTTATAAAGAATGCTGACTGATTTTTTTTTTCAGCATAAAAAGTTTTAATTTTTCCAAACAATTTTTTTCAAATGGCAAATGAACAGAAATTCAAAAGTTGCAAATTCACAGCTGCAGTCTGTGGGGAGAGAAAAACTTCACCCATCAAATCTGCAAAATATACCAGAACATAAAAAAAAAAAAATCAATTGATTGGCAGATGTGGATATTTACATCTCTCTCTTTAATTGCTTAAAATCATAGAGTTGGGAGACTTCACTAAACTTGGCAGCAATTCAAGTTGAGTATAGCTCCTCTTTGGTAGGAGGCTGAGAAAACTGAAATGTGTATGATACCTTTAAAAAAGAGGATTAAAAAAAAAACAGGAGAGGTAATGAGGAAATTATAACCAGCAAAGCTGAAGAAGTTCAGAGTCATAGCCTAAGGGATATTAATAGAGGAGCAAGTTCAAGGAAGCATAGAATTGTCATCATCGAATGCAGAGAAGTTAAATATCATAGACTAATCTAGGTTAATATATTTTAAAAAGTAATAGTTTAAAATTATTTTTGAACAATTACAATTGAGAATAGGGTTTTAGAAGAAGCGACATGATACTGCTAATGCCTTACTCAAACAATATTTATTTGGTTTTGTAAAGGTCAAGGAAAATTGCTTCTATTTCTAAGGAAATAGGAATTTTTAGAACCACAGGAGCTGCTTACATGCATTTTCAGCCCACTGTGATACCTAAGGTTCCTTAACTGGAAGTAAAGTCAAACCTCATGTGAGCCATTGCCTGCATGTCTATGTATTGCCACAGGGGGAAACAGTCCCTCCTTTTCCATCTTCAAAATATCACTGGATGTTTCTCATTGATGGCGTTTAAATATAACTCTGCTGGCAAAAGAATTTGCTAAATAGCTTCAAGGCTTTTAGCTCCCATAATGCCAAGCCTAACTTAAAGGGCAGAGATAGTACTGAGTATCAACTAAGAATAACTGGCATAGACACATATAGGAATGACTAAAGCACTTAAACAAAGTGGAGACAGTAACATTTCGATTAGAAATTGCAAGGAACTGGCTGAATTTTCTAATTTGTAAATGAACTTCATGTTTTATATACTTGAAATTAGGTATAATTAGCATAATTATCCTGATGAGGACATTGAAGACATGAAATGTTAATTTTCCCAAGATAATATATATACCAACTTATTTTTGAAATTTGATTCCAAGTTTTGAAACATAAAAACACATGATCTTTCACCTGTCCCACATTATTTCCCAATAGAAACCCAGGGAACTAAGATTCCCACAGTAAAGATTTGTGTTCAATATGCAGAGTAAAACCTATAGGTTGGTGCTAAAGTAACTGCGTTTTTGCCATTACTTTCAATGGCACAAACTGCAATTACTTTTGCGAAATCCTATTATTACAGAAAAGATTACAAAGAGAATTTGTGGCATTATTTTTCTCTTATTGCCTTAGAAAAGAAGTGATTTCAGGGATCAGAAACTGTTTCTACATGCTCTTGAGGTCTGTGTATGCTTTAAAAATCAGTTATTTTTATTTTTTATTATTTTTTCTATCACCTTATGAATTTCTCTTCCTCCACCAGTTTTTGTAACATCTAAATCCCAAGTTTGAAATATCCTAGTGTTCTGAATTCTTATATACCCTTTTAAATTAGGCTTTTTAAAAATCATAGTTTTTTTATTTTTAGTTTTTGTATTGCCAATACCATCCTGTTTTGATTATTATACATTGCTATGACATCTAATACTCTAAGTCTCCCTGTTTGGTCCTGTTTTCCAAGTTGCCCGTTATGAATTCAGTTTTTCTTTCTCATTTAGGTTAAGTTTAAAAAATTGTGACATCCTACAAAATACCATTAAAAATTTTGCTCACATTTCTTTTACTTCTAAATTAAATTAAATTCTCAATTTGAGTAGTTTCTTCAGGGAATTATTTATTTATTCATTTTTGTCTATTAAGGTTATTTCTATGTCCCTTAATAATGTTCCATAGATTTTCTCCTAGTGGTTTGCTAAACTTTCTAAGTTCATTCCTAAGTATTTTGTAATGTAGTTAGCATTCAAAAAGGTATTTATTTTCCATTAAGCTTTGTAGTGTTTTTTTTTTTTTTTTTGAATGGCTGGTTCGCAAAGTACATTAATTTTTTGAAATGTTTATTTAAAACTCCCTATCTACCCAAACACTCAAACAAATTTTGATAGCTTTCTTTTTGGTCTAATGATATAATTTGCAAGTCATTATAATTTTCTTCCATTTTAAAATTTTTATTACTATATTTCTTCTCCTCCTACTCCTCCTCTTCCTTGTCCTTCTCCTTCAATTGCCATTACTAAAATTTTCAGGGCACTGACCAATAGTAGTGATAGAAAGTGGTAGAAGTGGTAGAAGCCTTGCCTCTGACTTAATTCATAATGACTGGTATTTCATTCAGTTGTCGGTTCTACCTCGCTGCTCTCAACTTATGTCTGAAATGTTCTCCCTACACATAAACACACAACTAAGTTCCTTACTTCATATTGGGTATTTATTCAAAACTCACCTTCCAATTCATGTAAACTCCATGAAAGACAGAGCCCATCTTCTTTGACTCTGTCTTATGTACTCAGATTCTAGGCAAAGCTTAGTCAGTATCTCTTGACTCCACGTTATTGAGCCATTGAGAATAGTGCTGATTGGTAGCTTGACACAACTATTTTTTATTATGTTGAGAATGTTAGCTCTATTATTTATTTGTATACATTTGATCAGGCCTAGATTCTGAATTCTACTAAACACTGTAGGATCTCTTGAAAGGATAAAATTATTCTCTTTTTACTTTTCAGCTAATCAAGTTAGACTTTTATTAGATTTTGTAAACATTAAATGATTCTTGCATTCTTGTAATGAATACTGCTTGTTTGCAATGGATTATTTCAATAATATGCTGAATTTGATTTGCTAGGGCTTTATTTACTATCAACCTAAACTCAAAAGTGAGGGTTTTCTGTACTTTTATGATTGTGCCTCATTTGTTAGGTATAGGTATTTGGGTTATGTGAGGTTTGAAAGCAGAGATAAGGATGTTTTTCACATTAGACATAGAAATGTCTTTTAGACATGACACAGACTTAATATAGAATTAAGTTTTATAACTGTATTTTATCTAAATTCTATGTTTATCTGGTTTCATTACATTCCAGCAGTTATTCTATACCAACACTTGTATAGAAGCTGTTTTATTAATCTCTTATTAAGGTAAAGTTACTTAAATCTCATGTCTCCCCTGCCCCACTTGCCAGAATGCTACAAGAATGGCCTACTTTCTGAACTTTTACTTGTCTGAAATATTCACTCATCTCACATAGGAAGAACAAATTCACTGGCTACTTTTCTCGCTAAACTCTATGCTAACTTCTTCTATTGTTTAGAATTGAAAAGAAATGTAAAAACCAGTCTCTACTTTTAACTGCATAAAAGGAGCTCTTCGGCTAGGTGCCGTGGCTCATGCCTGTAATCCCAGCACTTTGGGAGGCCAAGCATGGCAGATCATGAAGTCAGGAGATCAAGGCCATCCTGGCCAACACAGTGAAACCCTGTCTCTACCAAATACAAAAAATTAGCCAGGAGTGGTGGCAGACACCTGTAATCCCAGCTACTCGGAAGGCTGAGGCAGGAGAATCACTTAAACCCAGGAGGTAGAGGTTGCAGTGAGCCGAGATCATACCACTGTGCTCCAACCTGGTGACAGAGCAAGACTCCATCTCAAAAAAAAAAAAAAAAAAAAAGGAGCTTTTCCTGACTGACCATATTTTGAATTCTTTTTCTTTATCTTGGAAATTTCAGGACATATCTAACTAGTTTTTTTAGTAAATCAAAATTCCTATTTTCTCCATAGAATTATTATTATGGTGGTTGTTATTATTTATTTCAGTTAAGTTTCCTTCTATGTCTCATATTGTTTCTGTTCTATTTTTATAGGGTTGCTGCTTGGCCAGGTCTCTTCAGGTTACTTCCAAGAAAACCAACCTATAGGAAGAGCAGATCCATCCTTCATGCCTCTCGCAGACAGATCTCATTTACATTGACTCCAGAAAAAAATTCACCAATGTTTGTGATATTTGAAGGGTACCTTTTTCGATTTTTAGAATTTTTATCTCTCTCTAAAATCTGTATCTTGAAAGGAATCTTAAAAGACTAGGCATTTAGAATTTTTAGTTAGAATTTGTGTGTTACTGAGAATTCTTGCCTGGATCAAGTGTTTCCTTAAATAGTTGGCATAACGCCTGGTGAATAAGAAATGCTTCAATCAAGAAGGAAATGGGATTGGATGTATGAGATTCTTTATTCAAATGATATCTTTTAAAGTACAGACTTGGAAACCACAGCTACCCCAAGGATTATATTTTGGGAGTGTAGAAAGATTCAAGAAGATATATAAATTTCTTTATGATGACAAAGATTCTTTCAAAGGAAAGGAAGTGGAGATAGAAATACACTAATGATTACAAAATGCACAAAGTTATATCCATAGTCATCCTGTTACAAGGCAATGTTTCTATAAGGTTATAATGCTGTTATAACATTGTTAAAGCCAGAACTTTCACTGGCTCCCTGTTTTACTCAGAGCAAAAGCTAAAGGATTTGTTATGTCTTCCGAGGCATGGATGATTTGTTCCTCTTTTGCATCATTGAGTTGTCTCTCACTGGCCTCATCCCTGTGTACTTAGCTTGGTCTTCACTGGCGTCCTTTATAAGCTGATATGCTTGTCTCACTCCTACCTCAGTGAAACACTTGTCATTTTTTTTTCTTTTTCTTTTTTTTTTTTCTGCTTGGAAAGCTCCCTCTACAAACACATAAGCAACTAGATTCTTCATCTCCTTGTGGGTCTTGATTGCAAATTCACCCTTAAGACCATTCTATCTAAAATTTTAATCTCCCACCAACATTTCATACTCCCATTCTCTTATTTACTTATTTTTCTTATCATGACAGAAAATGCTTTGAATTTCACCTGTGTATCTTGTTCACTGTTGTTCTTTCTTGTTTCCATACAGGCTTCATAAGGACAGGGCATTCAGTATGTTGTGTTCACTATTGTAACCCTGGTTCCCAGAACAGGGCCGACCACCAGTAGGGATTCAATAAACATCTGTAAAATGAATAAATAATGAGATATGATAACAAAATTGGCAATAATGGTGGGTCTCTGATATGGTCTGGCTTTGTGTCTCCACCCAAATCTCCTCTGAAATTGTAATCCCCAAATGTCAAAGGAAGGACTTGGTGGGAGGTAATTCTCATAATAGTGATTGAGTACTCACAAGATCTAATGGTTTTATAAGTGTTTGGAAGTTCCTCTTTTGTTCTCTCTCTCTCTCCTGCCACTTTGTGAAGGAACTGCCTGCATCCCTTTCTTTGTCTGCCATAGCTGTAAGTTTCCTGAGGCCTCCCCAGCCATTCAGAACTGTAAGTCAATTAAACCCCTTTCCCTGATAAATTACCCAGTCTCAGGTATTTCTTTATAGCAGTGTTAGAACAGAGTAGTACAGGAAACTGGCACCCCAGCAGAGAGTGGGGTGCTGCTAAGAAGATAACCTGAAAATGTGGAAGTGACTTTGGAACTGGGTAACTGGGCAGAGGTTGGAACAATTTCAAGGGCTCAGAAGAAGATAGGAAAATGTGGAAAAGTTTGGAACTTCCTAGAGACTTGTTGAATTGTTTTAACCAAAATGCTGATAGTGATATGGACAATGACTGGGATCTTTGAGGTGGTCTCAGATGAAGATTAGGAACTTATTGGGAACTGGAGCAAAGGTCACTCTTGCTATTCTTTAGCAGAGAGGCTGGCAGCATTTTGCCCCTGCCCTAGAGATCTGTAGAACTTTGAATTTGAGAGAGATTATCTGAAATTGAAACTTATGTTTAAAAGGGAAGCAGAGTGAAAAAGTTTGAAAAATTTGCAATCTGACCTTAAAATAGAAAAGAAAATTCCATTTTCTGGGGAGAAATTCAAGCCAGCTGTGGAAATTTGCAGAAGAAATGGGAAGTTGAATGTTAATAGCCAAGACAATGGGGAAAATTTCTCCAGGACATGTTAGAGATATTCAAAGCAGAGCTTCCCATCATAGGGCAGGAGGCCTGAAAGGGAAACTGGTTTCATGGGTCTGGCCCAAGGCATCCCTGTTCTGTGCAGCCTCAGGACACAGTCTCTGTCCCAGCCTCTCCAGCTCCAGCCATGGCTAAAAGGGACCAAAGTACAGCTTGAGCTGTTGCTTCTGAGGGTGAAAGCCCCAACCACTGGTGGCTTCCACATGATGTTGGGATTGTAGGTGCACAGAAAAGAAGAGTTGAGCTTTTGGAACCTCTGCCTAGATTTCAGAGGAAGTATGGAAACTTCTCTTAGATGTCCAGGAAGAAGTCTGCTGTAGTGGTAGAACCCTCTCTGCTAGGGCAGTGCAGAAGGGAAATGTAAGGTTGGACTATGCATCTAGAAAAGCTGCAGGCACTCAACACCAGGCCAAGAGAGCAGCTGTGGAAACTGAACCCTGCAAAGTCATAGGGCAAAGGTGCCCAAGGCCTTGGGAGGCCACCCTTTGTATCAGTATGCCCTGGATGTGAGATATGGAGTCAAAGAAGATTATTTTGGAGCATTAAGATTTAATGAGTGCCTGGCTGGATTTTGGCCTTGTATGTATGGGGCCTGTATCTTCTTTGTTTTGGCAAATTTCTCCCATTTGAAATGGGAGAACTTATCTGATGCCTGTACCCTCCATCGTATCTTGGAACGTAACTAACTTGTTTTTGATTTTACAGGCTCATAGGCAGAAGGGACTTACTTTGTCTCAGATGAGACTTTGGACTTGGACTTTTGAGTTAATGTTGGAATGAGTTAAGACTTTGGGGGACTGTTGGAAGACCTGGATTTTTGAATTAATGCTGGAATGAGTTAAGACTTTGGGGGACTGTTGGAAGACTTGGACTTTTGAGTTAATGCTAGAGTGAGTTAAGACTTTGGGGAACTGTTGGAAGGCATAATTGCTTTTAAAACGTGAGGACAAGAGATATTTGGCAGTTCCTCCTTTTTTCTCCTTCTCTCTCTCTCTCTCTCTGAATCTCCTGCAGCCTTGTGTACAAAGTGCCTGCTTTCCCTTTGCCTTCCATCATGATCATAAGTCTCCTGAGGCCTCCCCAGCCATGTGTAACTGTGAGTCAATTAAAATTTTTTTTTTTAAATAAATTAACTAGTCTCAGGTATTTCTTTATAGCAGCATGAAAACTGACTAATACAGTGTCTTAGTTCATTTCAGTTTCTATAAAAGAATACCAAAAACGGGGTAATTCATAAAGAGGTTTATTTGGCTCAAGTTTCTTGAGGCTGGGAATTTTAAGAACATGTTGCTGGTATCTGGTGAGTGTCATCTCATGGCAGAAGGACAGAAGACAGAGAGAAAGCATGAGGGACACATTGCCTTTTATAGTAATTCACTCTATGATAATAAAAACTCACTCTTTCAATAATGGCATTGATCCATTCATAAGCTCTGTGCTCGTGACCCAGTCACCTGTTACTTGACCTCACCTCCCAACACTGCTGCACTGGGAATTTCGTTTCCAACACATGCATTTGGGGAAGATATTCACACCATAGCAAATGGTGACAATGTAACTGATTACTTAGAAAATACAATTTGCAATATCCAAACTAGTATTGAAATTTCCATCTGGAGCTATGATTGAGTTGGGGACCTAGTACTGTGTATAGGAAATGGGGCAACCTTTAATTTGTGTTTTTCTGTTAGATGCTTTTATGTTTTATGGCAGTGATCAATACGTGTAACAAAGAGCTATTAAAATTATGGGGCTGGTGGTAGTAACTCTGATTCTGATAGAATGCAAAAGGCTGTTATTCGTTTACAGAGAGCTATTTCCAGATAGTGCTATATTTACTTATTGATGTTATGTTTACAGCAATACAACTAAAGCTAACTTCCAGGCAGCATCCCTGCCAGTGTCCATTCTGATTGGCTATTAATTATTTTGAATGCCATCCCTAATGAGTGTTTAAGAAACACCTTAATTATTGGAATTCTATTGAAAAAGAACTCAGTTGCTATGGGTCTAAAATGTTTTAGGCCCTCACTTCTTTCTCCATTAAGTAATTATTTTTTATCTTTATTTGTGATAAAGCAAAGTTTTTAGAAATTCAACAGTAACATTAGAGTAAAACACCCTGTAATCTCTCGTGATGTCTTCATGGGTGATTTCACGTTTGCTCTTTTCCTTTGCATACATTTCACATGGTGGAGTTTTCTCAACACTTACTTCTCAGATAAAATGTTATTATACCTTTACAGAGAGGCTATATTTGTCCACATAACCTAGAGTAGTTCATCTCAACCTTCTCTGTCACTGATCCTTTTTTCCTTATAACATATGTCATCACCTGAAGTTATTTAGTTATGTATGTATTTATGTGTAGTTGTATTCAATTGTTTGTATATTCCTTTGCTAGAATATAAGTTTCACGATGAGAGGATTTTGTGTATCTTTTTCAATACTGTATCTCCAACACATGGAATGGTGCCTGGTACATATTAGACATTCAATAAATAGTTGTGAATCAAATGAATTAATGCTGATATCTTATAGTTGCTTGATAGTTAGCCTACTGAATCTTATATTAGCATTGAAACATGGAGTAGGTGTTACAGATAATGAAAAGAGAAAACAAAGAATAGCAGAACATAATCTAAAATAACATCCACCTAGTTGCTTCATGTATTAAGTTATCATATGTGGCATCTGGAAGCTCTGCTCTTACTAGTTCTATTTTCATACTGTCAACAAGCTGCTGCCTCATCCATAAAAGTGAAGCATTTATGCACCAACGCAAGAGTTACTTTTGACTTTTTTTCTCCTGTAAAGCACTCAAAAATATAATTCTAAAGGATGAAATGACTGGGGGAGGATGGATGGTAGGAGAATTGTATGACTGAAACCAGAAGCTTACATAAGGATTAAATCTGGTCCTTAACATTAAAGTGGTAGTTGCATTTTGGAAAATTGAAATAATGATATAATGATGCTTGGCTGAGCTGTAGTTGTACTCTCAGTGGCATTATACGATTTGACTTGAATAGAAAAGCAATTTAAATTCTTGTTTAAATTAGCACTGAACTCCAATATCACCTACTAGTTTTAAGTTTAGAGGTATATTTTATATTCAACACTTCTGTGGCAAAAATCGACTGCATTATTCATTCTATAAATATCTCTCAAGCATAAAACGTGTGCCAGACACTCTGCTAGGTTTTGGGGATGCAACGTAAACACAAAATAGCCTCTACCCTCTCGTAGCTAACACCTACTAGAAAAAAGTCAGTCTGCCCAGCACTGGGGAAAATGTAAAGCTAAAGTGTTATCAAAAGCTATTGCAAAAAATTAAAGTGTCATAAGCTATGTGACTAACCATGTGACTGGCACCCAATAGAAACACAAGTAAAGATCAAGAAAAACTTGTGTCTGCAAGTGAATGTGTGTGTGTGTGTGTGTGTGTTGGGGAGTGTTTGTGTGATTGGTATATAGACAACATAATTGGTGACAGGAAGGATATGCAGACAAATTCTACAAAGGCCATGTGTTCAGTGTTGTCTGTGCATCTATGATATGTGCTGCAGACATTCAGAGGGAGGAATCACTAAAGTCTGCTCCAATGGTGGAAGCCTTAAGCAATTGGAAATAGGTCTTGAGGCATTAATAAAAAATAAATAAACAGAAAACAGGAGAAAGGAACTGTGTCATTGTAAGCTAGGTGATCAAGACTTGACAGGGGTGAGATTAACCAATCTTTAAGTTCCCATCATCTGGAAATGTATTGATTTTCTTTTGAGTCATAAAAGTAAGGTTGAGCTAGATCAAGGAAGAAAGGGAAAAAAATATTCTTCTAGGCAATGGCTCTCAAAGGTTTCTAGATACACAGCATCAACACCACCTTGGAAATCTGTTAGAAAAGGAAATTCTCAGACCACCACCACAGGCCTACTAAATAAGAAACTCTGTGCAGAGCCCAAGAATCTATGTCTTGACAAGCCCTCCTGGTGATTCTGAGGCATACTCAAGTTTGAGAACCACTGTTCTAGGGGATGGGTATATAAGAGAATAAGACAACAAGCAAAATTAAAAGTCAACTATAATTGAGATTTTGGGCTTTGGCTGCCAAGTGAAACCCAGGTGAAGATTTTTGCAGGCTCTGGGCTAGAGAGTCCCAAGTTGGCCAGATCGCCTAACAAACTTACCCTGGGTCTTTATTGATCCTGGCATTTGTTCTTTGGCTTTCCTCTGTGGTCACCTTGTTCTTTCCCATTGTGTCTCCATTTATGTAAAGTCTCCCTTTCTCTGTGTCTCCATTTATATAAAGTCAACTCATTTTGGGGGCCTCCTTAAAGTATTGAAAAGCCTTTTTTTTCCCCGATTTTTTTTTCATTTCAATAATGTCTGTATTACTTGCAAGTTTTTATTTTTTTGTTTAAACTTTTTAACTGAAGAAGAATTTACATTAAAAAACATGCCAATATCTTACATGTATAGATTCAAGGATTATTTAGAAATATAACACATCTCTGCAAGTAGCAGCCATGTTGAAAAACTAAATATTACCTGCACCCGAAAGCACCTGCATATTCCGTTCCAGTCACTACATATTCCCAAGGTAAAGGGAACAACTGCTTTTATTTCTAACATCATATATTAGTTTTGATAGCCATTTTCTCCAACTGCACCATTTGTTCTCATTTCATCTGACCACTTCGTTTGGATGCAGAACACTGTTTTATTGATCATTTCATTCGATTGCTAAAACATCACTAATAGCAACATTGGAATGTTGAAATATCATGACTAAAAACATGCTCTGATTGGTGACCCTCTGAAAGAACCCCTGTTCTTCAAGATTGTACATTGAAAAGGAAATGCACAATTATATTAATCACTACCAATCAGAGCAGCAAAGCAAGCAAAGGAGCTAGCAAACTTGTCTTACCAAAAGGCCTTCTAGGAATCTTCATCTTAGCTTCCTTACTCTTTGACACTTAACCACTTCTTTTCTTTGAACCAAATCGGGGGTTGGGGGGGGCGGCTGGAAATAAGGAAAGGAAAAGAGAGGAGAGGAGAGGAGAGGAGAGGAGAGGAGAGAAAGGTAAGGAGAGGAGAGGAAAGGAAAGAAAAGGAAGAAAGAAAGAAAATGAAAAAGAAAAACAATTCTTTCATCGCAAAACACCACTCTCCTCTATCAGCACTCTCACTTAATGTCAGCATCACTTCCTTGACATGTTCTGCCCTCCTCTTCCATAACAGTTGACTAGACTTTCCTGGGATGAGGGAGGTGTTGATTCCTCGCCTCTCTGGAATTCTGGCTTACCCTCTTCAGGAATTAATATTTGTTCACTGATTTCCTTTTGGATGTCCATCTATAAGACCCTATAACATAAACTCCAAAAGAGCAATAACTACTGTCTGGTTGAGCATTGTCCCTCTACCCCCTAGAACAGGGCCTGACACATAGTACATGCTCAACAGATATTCACTTGAAACAATACATTTTATGCATGAGTACTAAAGTTTCAAATAACATTTAAATTAGGCAGTGTTTGAATTTGGAATCTGCCTTGGCTCTGCCGATGACTAACCATTTGATCCAGTCAAGTCATTACTTTCTCAGTGCCTCAGTTTTCTCCTTTGTAAAATTGGGACTATGGAGATTATCAAAGGTCTCTAACTCAATGAAGTGCATAAAGGAAATATGTGGAGGGTAAGGATTAGGGCAAACAGATCTTCTAAGAGGCAGCTTCCACTCAGCCCCAGCAGTTTGTTACAAAGGAAAAACACAAGTGCAATATTGCTTCAGAGTGTAGTATTTCTAGAAATGCTGAAACTCCAGGTTTTTGTTTTTTTTTTTCACTAAAATTCACATGAAATGTTCACAACAAATTCAATTAAGAAAATGAAGACACCATAGGCTGAAAGTGACCCACAATTTAATTCTTTCTGTCTTGGGGTTAGGTCAGCACTAACAATACTTTGACCCGTGATCATGTAACCTTCCTTTGTTAAGTATACAATTTATCAGCTTTCTCAAGATCTCTTAAACATAAGAAGAGACTTGTAATGTGAATCTTTTCATATTTCTGAGAGTGGGAGCATTGATTTTTCTTAGAAAAATTTCTTTCCTCTCTGTATATATACCGCTGTATTATGGCATTTTGATATCAGAGCAACTTTATAAGATTTGATAGCAAAATGACCACTACTCAAATTTCAATGACCATTTTTATTCCTAGGATCTCAAATAAAATACATTCAGGTCTATATATGAATTTTTCCTTTTAGGGCTAATATTTTCTATACATTTAAATTAAATTTATAATCATGAAGTTTAGAAAATAAGCTGACCAATGGAAAGTTAAAAGCTATTTGGAAATAAAATGATAATAATTGGGGAGTAATTGAGAACATGTATCCTACTTGAAGAAATAGTGAAGTATTTAAAAATAATAGTCAGTAAAATTATTACAAAAAATGAGATCAAAATCCTGAATATTAAATAGAAAGAGAAAAATGCTAAAAGGTATTTTTAATATGTCATTAATTTTTTTTAAGTTGCTGAGTTAAAAAACACTGGCAGAAAAAAAAAATACCAAGATGCTAGAATGGATGCTTTAGGGAAAAAGATTATAAATGCTCTTCTTCCTTTTATTAATTTTCTGGCTGTGACCCTATCTTTCTTTCTTTTTTTTTTTTTTTGAGATGGAGTTTCACTCTTGTTGCCCAGGCTGGAGTGCGGTGGCGTGATCCTGGTTCAGGGCAGCCTCCACCTCCTGGATTCAAGTGATCTTCCTGCCTCAGCCTCCCAAGTAGCTGGAATTCTCCTGCCTCAGCCTCCCGAGTAGCTGGCATGCACCACCACCATTTTGTATTTTTACAAAATTAGTAATTTTGTGTTTTTCGTAGAGACAGGGTTCCTCCATGTTGGTGAGGCTAGCCTTGAACTCCCGACCTCAGTTGATCCACCCACCTCAGCCTCCCAAAGTGCTGGGATTAGAGGTGTGAGCCACCGCGCCCGGCCAAGTAAAATTTCATATGCATATCTGTGTGTGTTCATGGGTACTGCATTCTCTACCAAATCTATTTTATAATATAGAACACATTATTAATGGAGGTAAATGAAAGCCATAATATCAAACTGGGTCTTGCAGAAAATAAAATGGTTTTTTAAACTAAACCACCATAATACCAAACCTGTTTTATGTATTTATTATTTTTATCCTGAGTATGATTCTTACTATGCTTTCACTCTGCCCATAAGCATGTCTTCCCTGCAAATTCAGACAAAGAAAGATTTAAAATGACACCAGATGCTAATTTCCTTAGCATCTTCTTTTAGACAAATAGGTAGATGCTCCCTCAGTGGGGGGGAACAAGCTGCTGTACTTATCACAGAGATTGGAAGAAAACAAAACACCTGCAGGAGCAGGTAAGGATTAAACCATTTCTGGACAGAGGCCCCGGGGCTGGAACAGGCCTTCACTCTAGCTATCTTAGGTCAGGACATCTGTGCAGTGTGCAATTGACATCCTGAGAAAACAGAGGTTTAGAAAGAAATGTCAGGGTCAGTCCAGGGAATTCATTTGTTGGAACAGCTTTGTTGCACTATTCTAGGGAGAAGAAGATAAAACTACATTGCTCAGAAGTCCTGCTTAGAATATAAAGCACATTGAAAAATATTAAAATGTCTTGTTTGATCAGTTTTATACTCCAAGACTCATGCAAAAATGAAGAAAAGGGCATGTATTCCCAGAAGACTGTTTTTATTTTTTGATCATGACTAAGATAGATTCAAGATGGGAGAAGAGGTAGATTCGTGGATGATGGAGACTGTGGCGGAGTTTGGGAGGGGAGCAGAGAGATCAACAAATAAGAAATTGCTTGAGGATGTGCTAAGCAGATGATAACAAATAGCTAAGACCCCAATGACAAAACCAATCCAATCCTCTTGGGAAGATTATTTGAGAAAACATTCCAGACAGAGGGAATTCAGTGCAGGGTCATAAAAGAGGAATGAACTTGGCAACTATTAGCATCAGATAAAAGGCTGTGAGGATCTGGTATGTGAAGGGTGAGACCTGGAGGAGATGGCCCTGAAGAGGCAGAGAAGAGCCAAGTCGCACAGGGTATTTTAATCCAGGTTGAAGGATGTTTTCTTAAATGCCCTGGAAGCCATTGAGGGTTTTTATGTTGGGAATTGGGGTGATTTGATTACCATTTTTTTAAAGATCACTCTGGCTTATGATGACATACTTTTCAATATTTTCCATTTATAGTCTTGCCTTTGAACATCCAGGCTGTAATCCAAGCCATCAGACACAAATGGTGACATGATTAGGAAAAGGCTGTCTTTATAGTACCCATTCTGGACCAATCTGTAGCTTTTATGTGCACATTATCATTGCCCCTGAGCCATAATGGGCCTGAAATTGAAGGCAGCATTCCACCTGAGTCATCATCCAAACCACTTTATAAAGCCATCGTCTACATACGTCTCTAGAGGCTCATTCAGTTACTCATAAGGCCTAACTTTTCTCAGCTTATGAGGAATATCAAAATCATGGATATGGATGTTCATATTAACACCATTTGTAGTAATTCTATTTTCATAAATAGCCACCAAAAATCCCTCCACGCATTAAACATAACAAATTGAGCAACAACACAAACAGTTCTGTAACTCATTAAGGGTCTTTTTTTCTTTTTTCATTTAATTGTATCCTAACCCTTTCATGTCTTGGCAAAAGGCAAATATCAGTATTTTGCCAGAATGGCGTTATTTTAAGCAGAAAAAGAAGGACCATAAAGGCACAAATAAGTCTTGGGGGGAAATAAAAGACTTTTTTTTTTTTTTTTTAACTAAACCACCATCATATCAAACCTAATTTATGTATAAATGTTCTCAGTTCTCCTCCTCCAAAGCCTGTAGCTGGAGAATATATTCTCTCCTCATTTTTCCCAGCCTTTAAGGATTGTTTGATCTTTACCAGAGAAGTTTCTGGACTTTTATGATGGAGAAATGGAGAATGGGCAGAAGAAGGAGCAGTCAGTAGACGGGGAGTTGAAGGGCTTAGCAAGATGTAAGTTAAATCAGCCTAAGTAGGAGACAACAGAAGGAAGAATCAAAGGTTTCACAGCCAAAATTGGAGGGTCAAACTGGGGAGAATGTGATGAAGAACAAGAGGGCCTAGTGGAAGCAAGAGAGTGAGAGCACTGGAAAGAAGAGCAGGAAACATAAGAGAAATATGCTGGAGGGATGGATTTGATCAGAATTCTCTCCTCTCTTTCCTTCCCCTCCCCTCCCCCTTCTTCCTTCCTCTCTTTTTCTCCTCTCCTCTCTTTTTCAGTTTTTCTTAAGACACAGTTTTATAGAAAGATTCAGCTGCTCAAATCTGGGAGTCAAATACAAGTATGTTCTTTTTACTTATTTGGAGGAAAGATGGTAAAAGGAAAGAAAATAAAGGAAGAAATGTGGCAGGAAAGAGACTAAATAAAGCAGCAAAACCATCACAGGTATAGTTAAAGATTTTGCCTCTTACCATTTCAAACTCTTTTTTACTGTACAAACATTGCCTTTTTTTTTTTTTCCTAAAACCTGAGAGAAGGCACGTTCTTTCTCAGTGATAATAAATAGCTCTATGGGTGAGAACAGAAACAAGATGCAACAGCTTAGCACGGAAATGGAAGACGCACAGGGATCTATACCAAACTTACCTGCTATTCCAGCTCATCTCCCTTCACGCTGCCTTTCTTTATGGATCAATCATATGGAATTATTCACTATTCCCCAACACACAAACGCTTCCTCATCTTATTGTTGCCTTCTCAGCCAGAAATCCCTTTCTCTTCCTCTTCTCATTAAATTATTAAATGGTAATTTATTTTGCATGTTGTATGTATCCATGGTACTAGATACAGTGATACTCATTGAGAACAAATGTTCAATCTGCCACTTTCTAAAATTGGTTTTCAAAGTGTATGAAAATAATTATAATAATACCATAACATAATATCTTCACAAAAATCCTTATAAACGTTTAATCCTATAGTAATTTTTGTTTTGTTTTTTTGACACAGGGTCTTGCTCTGTCGCACAGGCTGGAGTGCAGCGGTGCCATCTTGGCTCATCACAACCTCTGGCTCCTGGGCTCAAGCAATCCTCTTACTTCAGCCCCCAACTAGCTGGGACTACAGGCACAGGCCACCACGCCCCATTAATTTTTGTGTATTTTGTAGAGATGAGGTTTAGCCATGTTGCCCAAACTGGTCTGGAACTCATGAGCTCAAGCAATCCACCCTCCTTGGACTCCCAAAGTGCTGGAATTAAACGCATGAGCCACAAAGCCTGGCCCTGTAGTGATTTTATTCATCCTCTCATTTTGCTCTGCATTTCACACAAAGCCACACCCACAAAACACAAACAGACAGTTCCACATCCTTCTCCCAACCCCACATGTAAATTAAGATAACAATGCTTTGTTGTTGAAAATCACTGTCTAGAATCACACAGAAATGATTCTGCTTCTGTCTGGATCCGTTAGCAGTCTGTCACTGGAAAATCCATACAGGTTATATCATTAGCAAAAATGAATTAGTTCACATTCAGTTTTGAAATTCAAATAAATCTATGCAATAATTACATATATATTTGAGAAGATTCTTACACACATCCTTATTTATTATATACCTTAAATATTTATAGAATTTAAAGATTGGGATACAGACTGTTATAGTTACTAATTAAAGAAAAGAAGATTGTCTTTTCAGTTGAGTAACTAGGTTTACAAGCATCTAATGAGGCTTGAAAAGAGTAGAAAGCATTGACTAACTTTGGTCTAAACAAGTAGGCAATGCATCAATATGGTGAATCATATGCCTGAACAAACAAATCTAACTACCTGGTAGGGTGACCAGGAATGAAAGTCTAGTCACTGGACTTGGGTAATGATTGCCAAGGAGTGATTATCTTTTAGTGATGAGAGAAAGAAAGCCCATTCATGTGCCAAATGAAATTCTAAATCAATTCTTCAGTTTGCTGTTTAAATGTAAAGTAGTCAAAACACTAGTTGATTAAGCACTTCATTTTATGAAGCAGTATTCTTGAAAAGGAGGAACTTAATTATATCAGAGGCATAATACTAAACAATGATTTTCCTTTATAGTCTACTAATAATAAAGGCAAAGGTTATTCAAAGGGTGAGCATGAATAAAAGTGTTATGAATTCTGAAAGAATTACATAAAATACAGGAAGTATATTCTTAATCACATCCTTGGTCAATGGCAATATTTACATTTTTGTCTTAAAGACAAAAAAAAAAAGAGGGATTCAAATATACTAACAAGAATAAGGGTGTACCCACTTCCATGGCCCTATTGCCCCCAAAATGCATGAGTAATTCTAAAATCTGAGTAGGCTTCAGCTATTTATGGGTGACATGCAAATAATAACTAGAGGTTCCAATAAAATGTTTTTTTTTTTTTTTTTACAATTATTTAAGCATTGATTAAAATAGTTGAATTAAGAATTATAAACAGTTTAGTGCACAGGCCTGTATTAGTCTATTCTCACACTGTTATAAGAAATACCCGAGACTGATAATTTATAAGGGAGAGAGACTTAATTGACTCAGAGTTCCACATGGCTGGGGAAGCCTCAGGAAACTTACATGATCATGGCAGAAGGCAAAGGAAAAGCAAGTATCTTCTTCAAATGGCAGCAGGAGAGAGAAGAGCATGTAAGAGCAGGGAAAATTGTCTTATAAAACCATCAGATCTCCGAGAACTCACTCACTATCATGAGAACAGCATGGGGGAAATCACCTGCTATGATCCAATGGCTTCCCACTGTGACCCTCCATTGACTCGTGGAGATTTTGGGGATTACAACTTGAGATGACATTGGGATTGGGACACAGAGAGAAACCATATCAAGTCCAAATGTAATAGATTAAATTAATTATTTGAGAACTGATTGGCTAGAAGAAATTCCACTTATAAAGTAATTACTTATTTTAAAACATAAAATAATTAGAGATATCAATACATGCCATTTTTGTTTCAGAGCAATGTATTAGAGGTGGAATTTGAAATTTTCTTCAAAATTTTAACAGATTTTAAAGATATTTATTGTGGTATTTTCAGTATAATCGTATTTGGTAAGTGGGGTTATGATTTTTTTGATGTCTTACTTTCAAAAAGACAAACAAAATTCTCACTATATGCATATAAACTGAGTGATTCTGGATTAAAAAAAGGAAAATTAATCTTCATGAGAAGGAAAGCAAAAGGAGCAAATCTATCACAAATATATCCAATAGAACCCACAATATGTTATGTTTAGAAGCTCAATAGTTTCTGTTATTTTCAGAAATTCATTTATGTCAACCATTATGAAATAAAGTACAAAATAAAATACTGTACAACTAATGTAAGAAATATAAAATACTAAAGTAAAAGTGTGTACTTCTTAATGAGAAAGGACAAACTCTTATTTTTTTAAGTGTAGCCAAAAAGACCATTAAAATGTAAACTTTACCTATGAAGAGAGTGCCTGAGTAAGAATCTACAACTAGAAAAAGAAAGTGAGAGATTATGCAACTGGTCTTTGAGAAAGTACAAATCATAATTTACAATGCAAAGCTCTGAGATACGGTGAAAAAAGAAACACCGTAAAAGCAATCCTTTAAACCACCCTCTTATGCTTCTAACATAACCCAAGAAGAAAATTTTGTCTTCAAGAGACCCCTCTTTCCACAGACGCCTTCCTAGGAAAAGGTGGCAATCCCCATAACAGTACTTGAAGTAAGTAGAACTGGCGTGTCGTGGCTGCTGCTTCTCACCAGTGTAGACAGACTTTTAGCAATTAAGGCAAGTCTGCTTGCTGAAAAATCCCCTGGTGAAACGATTCAGGCTTGACAGACATGCCGCAAAATACATATCCTTTTAAAATCACACTGATTATTCCATTTTTCTTAATTCCAGAGTTCTCAATTCTATAAAATTTCAGACTTGAAATCTAGAGCAAACCTCTTGAAAATCAGCAGATTTGTTTAGAAACAAACGCACCAGGTAATCCACCCTCTTTTTCTTCCCTCTACTCTCCACATATATATATTTTTTTCATTCTCCTCCCCATGCTTTCCTGTAAAGGTCTGTTAATGTTACTGGCAACACTTCTGTATTCAACCTCAATTCTTGCCTCCTGATAAAAAAGAATTTAACTGAGAGTCATAAGGCAGAAAGCGACTGAGGCAAATTTTAGAGCAGGAGCGAACGTTTATTAAAAAGTTTAGAGCAGGAACAAAAGGAAATAAAGTACACTTGGAAGACGGCCAAGCAGGAGACTTTAGAGGGTCAAATGCCCCATTTGACCTTTGACTTAGGGTTTTTTCTTTTCTTTTTTTTTTTCTTTTTTCTCGAGACAGAGTCTCGCTCTGTCCCTAGACTGGAGTGCAGTGGTGCCATCTCAGCTCACTGCAAGATCCGCCTTCTGGGTCACGCCATTCTCCTGCCTCAGCCTCCGGAGTAGCTGGGACTACAGGCGCCCGCCACCACGCCCGGCTAATTTTTTTGTATTTTTAGTAGAGACGGGGTTTCCTCATGTTAGCCAGGATGGTCTCGATCTCCTGACCTTGTGATCCGCCCGCCTCGGCCTCCCAAAGTGCTGGATGTGAGCTACCGTGCCCAGCCTGACTTAGGGTTTTATATGTTGGTATACTGCCAGGATCTTGCATCCCTTTTCCCCTGATTTTTCTATTGGGGTAGGCTGTCCTCATGGGCAGTAAACTGCTAGGGCTAGGGAGGGGAGTATGCACAGTGTGTTTACTGGAGTTGTACGCATGCTCACTTGAGGTGTTGTTTCCTTATCTGCCAGATGTCTTTACAAAGTCATATACCAGTTAAACTCCACCATTTCGCCTCTTAATGCACATGCTTGAGCCCACTAGTCCAACTCCTTGAGATTTTATGGCGAAGCTGCTGATCGTCACTTTCAGGTTTTTACTATCTATTGGGAGAAGGCCTTTCCCTGGCACTGGTTGTAACCAATTATTATTTTAGAGAGTAAGTTAACAACTGCCTGCCCATCACCTGATAGTCGCCTGACATTCCTGGTGATGTATCATTGGCCAAAAGGAGTCAGTTGCTAAATGCAATCCATACAATTCTCTAGTAGAAATAAAATGTATTAGCATAAAATACAATTAATGCAAAAATATAAAATAAATACAAAACTATGAGATACATGCAATGTGCATGTATCACAGATTTCTATTCAAGTTGATGTATATGTAAACAGTTCAATGTACGTTTTTACAAAATTTTATATAAATTTTATGTAAACCTAAACCATTTCTTATATGGGAGTATGAAAGTAAGTTATTTAGTATATAAAGTTAATATTTTCTGAAGTCAAGACTTTTATAAAATTTACACAGGCACTAAGAACTTCATTCATCTGCTTTTTAAAAATGTAGACATTTAAAATATTTTCATAAAGCCATGCACACTTAGAAAGTCAAAATTAAATGGAAGGCTGAATAATTGTCTGATAGATTTATTTTATTTTATTTTATTTTTTGAGAAGGAGTCTCGCTCTGTCGCCCAGGCTGGAGTGCAGTGGGGCGATCTCGGCTCACTGCAAGCTCCACCTCCCGGGTTCACGCCATTCTCCAGCCTCAGCCTCCCGAGTAGCTGGGACTACAGGCGCCCGCCACCTCGCCCGGCTAATTTTTTTTAGTAGAGATGGGGTTTCACCATGTTAGCCAGGATGGTCTCAATCTCCTGACCTCATGATCCGCCCGTCTCGGCCTCCCAAAGTGCTGGGATTACAGGCGTGAGCCACCGTGCCCGGCCGAGATTTATTAATCATATCATCTATAAGATAATAATTCACTTTCTTGCCCGAATAATCTCTCCCGGTTTTTTGAGGGCTTGGGAGTTTGGGGGTATCAAATGTGGCATTTGAGACCTGTCCCATTTATCTTGGCTACAGGAACACTGTGTTTAGAACAAGCATTCTTTGTTGAAGTTGCTTGAGTTCCTCTTGCTGAGATATGACACATACTAGAAAATTGCTCAGTGTGGAACCATTATCATCAGTATTGTGACTTCTCTGATTCACATTTAGCCAATGTAAACTTTCAATCACTCTTCTTCTTTCCAAATATTTTACTATACTTGTCTTGCCGCAAAAAGGATTATTCATTGCTCTTTTGCTTTTTATTTAGTTTTATTTGCTGTATATGTTTAATAAAGGTCTACATACTGCACTTTAACTTCAAACTTCCAAAACTTCTGATACATCATGAAACTCATGAGCAATTTCCATTTCCAGAAATAGCAAAGCATCCTTCTGAGATGTTGTTAAAGTCTGTTTTAATATAGCATGTGTTTATTTAAACTCAGTGCCAAATAGCTCCTTGGTGGTAGTTTCTGCTTATAGCCAAAGGTTGAATAGACCATGGAGAATAATTCTAAGAGTGAAGAAGGTTGTTCTGTGACAAGTCTAGAGCTCTCTAGGGAAGGAAGTGTTAGCAAGCATACACTTCTCCTTTCAGGAGTAAGAGTCTCATCTTCATTTCTCATCATCGGGCCATTAGGTTTGTCAAATTCTAATACATTGTTAAGGTTCTATAGGGAACCAGATATTAACACCCCATTTCTCCTTTCTGGGATGGAAGAAATGTACATAGTCATATCTCTTAACATCTGACATGACACACAACCTAGCCAGATAAAAGAGTATAACCCATACGTAGAGACTAAAAGGTAAGTTTCTTTTTCTATTATCATAGAAATAATTCACTTCAATTTTAGAGAATAGAGAAAATAATCCCTTAACATTGCAGAAAGGATTGAAAACCCAAACACACAGTACAAATAACATGTTTGAATGCACACACACACACACAATTGCTGGAAAAAAATAAGAATAAAAGAAATTTTGCAAATATTAGCAATTAAAAACTTGAATACATTATGACCAAAAAATTTTAAAAATGTTCCACAATTTATAAGTGAAATAGAATAATTTTTTTTCCCTTCTTTCCTTTTTTCCCTACGTAAAAAAGTACTGAATTGCTTGAATGCTTTTATTTAAATATATTATCAGAGCTCAAGCCTCCTGACATTCATCTCGGCAAACCCGTGTGCCTTCAGCGACAGTGAGCGCTCGTCTTCTCTGTCCCTTGACTGATTTGCATGCTCTCTCTGGTGTCCCCAGCAACAGGTGTCTCATTAGCACCTGAGCGATGCCAGCTTCTGAGGAAGGCTGTGAACTGATTAAACACATGCTCCATTTTTATCTCTTTATGAGTCATTACTTAAAGGTTTTATCACCAGATTGCCACACTTAATTACGTGCAGCCATAATTAAATATGAGCATTCTTAGGTCTGCTTTTTAAAATTGTAGTTTAAACTTCAGTGGCATGTTTTGCTGTTTGCTAATTTAGAACTATTTTTAGAAGAGCACTAGAAGGTGCTTGTTGAAGGGGGCATAGTAGGGGAGGGTTTTTTACTCTTTCATACACTAGGTTATACAATTTTTTCATAAACTGAAAACAAATCTACATTGTATTTAAAGGTTAGAGAGAATCATCAGAAGCAGGGGCAATTAAACTAGAGTGTGCTAAGTTTGTCTTTATGGGTGCAGGAAACTCTGGCATTGCTTGCCTTATAAATTACAGTTTAACTAGGATTCTAGGAAACCTCAGGCAAAATCAGACAATTTTCTGAATTCTTCTTTTGCCTTGTGTTCTGAAGGCATCTGTTAATTCAATGAGGGCAATATAAAACAAAATCATCCATGTTATCAAGAGGATTATAAATCAATATTTTATTTTTCTCCTGACATATTTGTATTATCCATTTCAGTCAAAATTACTTGGTTGGAATGATTTCATGTTTTGTTTGGTTTTGTTTTGTCTTTTTGCTCTGATCTCCTTCACACTCTCTAATACTTATAATTCAGGGCTGAACTAGAGCTCCTCTTCACATTTGCTAACACATGGAGCAACCAGAAGGTTTGGTTTTATTGCCATGCTTGTTTGTGGCCTCTCCAGGACACTCCCATAAGTTTATGAATCTTTCAGTGTTTGCCAAATTCTGATAACCTATTTGCCATAAACAATTTCATCATTCCTCTAAGGACTTGTACTCCTTCCTGCTCTAACACCCCTTCCCTACTCTAGGATGATGGGAAAATATAGCCACCCCATCCCTTTCTTCCTGCCTTCTAGAAACAAACATGCCAGATGTATGCAAGCTATAGAAGTTATACAAATTTCTTCACCAGAGATTTCAGGCACTCACATAGGGAATTATGAAAAAAGGGAGCAGACCTTTCCTTTTGAATGTTAACATGAGAAGACACCTAAAATCTGAGGCTGCTGTGAGGACATTTTGGAAGATCTTGCTGCCTTCTAATTAGCACACCCACATCCCAAGCATCTTTTTTTGTTTTTTCAAGACTGAGTTTCCCTCTTGTCACCCAGGCTGGAGTGCAATGGTGCAATCTCCGCTCACTGAAACCTCCGCCTCCTGGGTTCAAGTGATTCTCCTGCCTTAGCCTCCTGAGTGACTGGGATTGCAGGCACCTGCCACCATGTCCAGCTAATTTTTGTATTTTTTAGTAGAGAGGGGATTTCACCATGTTGGCCAGGCTGGTGTTGAACTCCTGACCTCAGGTGATCCGCCCACCTCAGCCTCCCAAAATGCTGGGATTACAGGCATGAGCCATCGTGCCTGACTCAAGCACCTCATGCCTTAAGACTGACAGCCTGGACTCCATCCTACTTTGTGGGAAAACTTCCCTTGCCTCAGAAAAGAGATCTCACTCTGGATCTCTCCAGGGTGGTCCAAGTTCAGGAAGTGTCCTGAGTGTCAGCCAGACGGAATTAATGTTTTATCTCATTTACCTGTGTAGGAGACAAGAGAAGACTCTGCAGGGTGATGGAGAACAGGCTATAACACATAAACAAGGGTCCAAGTGTTTATGGGTCCAATTTTATTTTCAATCTCTCAGTGCAAATTTTTATATTCAATCTCCCCACAAGTAAGAATTGTGGCTCTGCTTCTGCTGCAGGTTTCTTTTTTTCTTTCTTTCCTTTTTTTTTTTTTTTCCAGATGGAGTCTCCCTCTGTCGCCCAGGCTGGAATGCAGTGGCATGATCTTAGCTCTCTGAAACCTCTGCCTCCTGGGTTCAAGTGATTCCCAGGCCTCAGCCTCCCAAGTAGCTGGGACTACAGGTGCCCGCCACCACACCCAGCTAATTTTTGCCTTTTTTTGGTAGAGACAGGGTTTTGCCATATTGGCCAGTATGGTCTCAAACTCCTGACCTCAGGTGATCCACCAACCTTGGCCTCCCAAAGTGCTGGAATTTCAGACATGAGCCACCACACCTGGCCTCTGCAGGTTTCTTTACTTGTTAACCAACTATGACAATTTGGATACTTTGTTTTGAAGATGTGAAAATAAAAATAAAACAAGACAAAACCAAACACAGAGCCTCTCAACCATAACTGGATTCAGAAAAGAAAAAAAAAAAGAAATAGATGGCTTCCACAAATAAAAAGTCCAGAAGTAGTTCTCACTTCAGTCATGGCTTGATAGAAGGGCATAAATATCACCAGGATCTCCAGTGTTTCCCTCTATTTCTCAGTTTCCTTTGAAGTAGGTCCACCTGGGCTTTGGGCACTGAAAGTGGTGGG
>NW_012101410.1:1612798-1616234 GCF_000951045.1 Mandrillus leucophaeus | reverse complement strand
ATAAAGTAATCAGGAAAAAGAGAATGCGAAACAAGTAGGGGGTTAATTGAAGAGTGAAGGAAAAACAATAGGAAAGGAAATCATAGTATTTATAAGGAAATGTTCCAGATGTTTTGAGAAAAAAAGTAAAGAAATGACTCAAAAGTATATTAGTGGTAAGAAAGAGGGGCTAATGACCAAATAGCTGGTGAAAATAACAAATTAGAAAAAGTAATTTTAGTGTGTGTTTGGAAAAAGAGATTTTATAAGACCGTGAATAGGATGGGCTAGAATATGTCCATTTTAGCTGTGTTTGTAACACATTGGCTATAATTGCATTGTGAGTGTAAAATAATTCAATGGGCCACCATTTTTCCCAAACCATAATTAGTACCCAATAAATGATTATGGAATAAGAGGTATTTTTTTATTCACGTCCGATTTTTAATATTTGTTAATAGATTTCTAAAATGCCAAATCTCATATTTTAATGTTATCATTATTATGTTTTAACTTAAAGCAGGAATAGCAAACTTTGGAATCACAGAAAATATGTAGGAAATTCATTTCTTTAATAGCATGTGATTTATTTAAAGAACATTTATTATACATGGTATCCTTGAGCTAAATGTTCAGGATATCCCGCTGCCTATTGGTGGCTACAAACAATTTTCCTCTTTCTGTCCACATCTGGAGGTTTTTCAAGGAAATTCTTTGAAAAAAAAATAGTATGGGAATTCAAATTCTTATGTTTATTCATTAAGAATTTATGTAACAGGAAGCATTCTGAGAATTCACATTGCCTATGCTTGTTTCAAATACAGCCAACATGGAGCCTTCAGAACATGTCAGATCTTAAAGGAGAGACAATTTGGCTCTGTGAAGTTAAGAAGTTAAGCCTGAGGAGGCCTCCATATTGAGTCCTTACCTGACAAACTCTGACCTTGCTTAACACATAGTCTAACAGGAAAAGCCTCACTTAGGAGTCCTTAACCATTGCAAATAGTGGCAGGGTCTTCGTCAATCACAGCAACTGAGGCTCAATCAATCACAAGTGGTTAGATGATTAAAATAAGCAAAACATCAAGCTGTAACCAGTTAGGCCATATTTATGCGTCACTTCCATTTTCTGTCTATAATTATCATCTGACCACCTTAAGACTATGGAGTTCTTAAATCTTGTTCCAATTCTGATGGCTGATTCTAGAATCATGAATAAAAGCCAATTAAGATCTTTAAAATTATTGTAATTTTGTTTTTGATAGCCCTAATAACTCGGGGACACTAGTGGGAGCCAAGTGTCTTCTGAAATTGTTTTCCTGTTCCAAAGACTTCTCGATTAAATATTTAACATAGCATTTTTATTGTGCCTGTTTTGCAGGAATATTTTTTTCCAGTGATTTTATATGTTTTGTGGGTCTTTGTGGTATGTATTTTTCTACATAGAAAAATATCCCAGTGAGTACTTAATTGCCAATATTTCAGTTTTAAAAGGTACTGGAAATAATCTAATATCTATATTTTTAAATGGTTATAGAGGGTGTCAAATATATAACATTGATATAGAATTATTTTAAACTAGTGAAAGGAGAGCATAAAACTTTTCTAACAGTGAAGAATTAAAGGATATGTTAAGTGTCTAATATGTGGGTACAATTCTATAATTTTTTTTCTGCTGTTTTCGCTTTTTTAGACACTAGTAAACAAAGATAAATAATGCCAGAATTAAGTTCCTTGGGAGGTAACAGTTTGGAATAGAGATGGGCAAATACAAAGATAAGCACAATACTTGTTAGCAACTAAGTAACAGTCACTCACTCTGACTCTCACAGATAATCATTATAAACTAAAAAATATTAAAAAAAAAAAAAAAACAGAACATGGTGCCACCGAGCAGGCAAATGCAGGCAGATGAGGGTGGAAGGCTGCTCGCAGAAGATGAAGATGGCCCTAGTAAGTTTCTGGCTTTCATGGTTTTTCTATGGTTTTCATGGTTTTTCTATGGTTTTTAATGGTTTTCACGGTTTTTCTGTGGCAGATTTAACTGCTATAAGGCAGAGTTGAAGATAACTGCAAGCTTTGGAAAGCTAGAGCAGAAATGCCTGATAGAAGAGAGCCAGAGCAAAGGAGCCCCACAAGGCTGACTCCAATCAGTTCAGCTAGGGATAAATGAACTTAACTGACGAATGAGGTGTTGTTTTTGCTTTCAGGATAAATGTAGATATATTCCATTTATTATGTAAATCCAGAACAGTGGCTAGTACATAGTGAGTGCTTATAATAATACTAGATAATATTTGTTGAAAACTTACTATGTCAGCAAGCTCAAAGATAGATCAATAGACATTTTTCATCAGACAAAAAGTGAAAAAAAAAAATTTAAAACAAAACAAAGGGAGCACAATACAGTGTAAGCTCCCTAACAGAGTGCTGTGTGAACATAGATGTGATGTGGTTAATTTTGCTTGAAGGTAGGTGAAGAGTGACATTTGAACTGGATCTGGAAGGAGTACATACACTAGCCAACATCTCTGGCAAAGTAAAAGGCAAAGCAAGGAACAGAAACATTGATTAAAAAAACCAAAAGGAGAACTCAGTGGCTTGAATTCAGGGACAAGCTTAAGGATAGGTCCAAGGAGAGATGTGCTTCTATATGTGTGATAAAAAATCAGACAACAAAAGCAAAAGCAAACAAAAAAATTGGACAACAGTAGGAAGCTCTAATGATACAAGCATCTCTGAAAGATGACTCTGACTGATGGTGAAGTATATTATGAAGGAAATGCTAAATCTATGGTTTAGTGTATCTTCCAGATGGACATTTTCTACAATTCTTTTGTTAAAATCAAATATTCAATTAGTATTTACTAAATTATATCTTCCTTTTTCTTACCAATCACATTCAAATTGCTATGCCAAGAACTGGGTGCGGTGGCTCAAGCCTGTAATCCCATCACTTTGGGAGGCCAAGGCAGGTGGATCGCTTGAGGTTTGGAGACTGAAACCAGCCTGGCCAACATAGTGAAACTCTCTCTCTACTAAAAATACAAAAAATTAGCCAGGTGTGGTGGTGTGCACCTGTAATCCCAGCCAATAGGAAGGGTGAGACAGGAGAATCACTTGAACCCAGGAGGCAGAGGTTGCAGTGAGCTAAGATTGTGCCACTGCACTCCAGCCTGGGTGACAGAGCGAGACCCTGGCTCAAATAATAATAATAATTCTATGCCAAGTTTTGTTCTTTTTTACCCCCTGAACATTGCTAGATCTCATCTATCTTTGTTCTTGTTGTTTTCACCATTACCACCCTGGCCTAAGCTATTTTTTTTTTTTAATTTATTTATTATTATTATACTTTAAGTTGTAGGGTACATGTGCATAACGTGCAGGTTTGTTACATATGTATACTTGTGCCATGTTGGTGTGCTGCACCCATCAACTCGTCATTTACATCAGGTAT